>NW_023592878.1:0-14678 GCF_014839805.1 Manduca sexta
TGAGATTACTTCAATCTGATGTTAATGGATGTCTACGAGGTGAAACACTTAAAAATGCCATGAACGAAGATAAAGCTTTAGGGTTTACACCTTGTTATGTTATCGCTACACTCGGCACTACTGCTACTTGTGCGTTTGATTTTCTGAGTGAATTAGGCCCTATCTGTAAAGAAGCAAATGTATGGTTGCATGTAGACGCCGCATACGCAGGCTCTGCATTTATTTGCCCTGAATATAGATATTTAATGAAAGGTATCGAATTTACCGATTCTATAGTCGTTAACGCGAATAAATGGATACCAGTAAATTTTGACTGCTCTACTATGTGGGTTAGAAATTCTTGTGATCTAATGCGTGCGTTCGATGTTCAAAGAGCTTACTTAAACGATATAGCAGACCATCAAAAAATCCCGGACTACAGACACTGGCAAATACCCCTAGGTCGACGATTTAGATCGTTGAAATTATGGACAGTAATTAAAATTTATGGCGCTGCAGGTATCAGAAAACATATTAGAACTCAAATTGCTTTAGCGCTTTATTTTGCAGAGCTAGTTCGTGCTGATGATCGCTTTGTGGTTGAACCAGAACCTTCTATGGGATTAGTTTGCTTTAGGCTCAAAGAGGGAGAAAATTTCACGATACAAATGTTAGATATCTTGACAAAACGAAAGAAAGTTTTCATGGTAGCGGGTTCTTTTAAAAATAAGTATGTCATACGATTTGTTATTTGTTCAAGTTTAACAACACATGAAAACATCGATTACAGTTGGAGAAAAATCAAGGAAGTAGCAGATCTTATCTTAAACGCAGACAAAATAAATAGCAGTACTAAAATAGGTATTCACTAAAAAGGTACCTACATTATTATCTAATCCATGTTCTAATAAATCCTTACAACTACGAAGTATGTAGTCTATTGTCTAAGGCAGGCTTTTCCGCACACTCACGCTTTTTATCGTCAAAGGGACAGGCGGGGGCAAAACTAATGCACCCACTTTACGAAATATGTATTCCATCCCATGGTGTGATAAGGGCGAACCTATCGCCCTATCGGGCACAAATTGCAAAATTTGGGCAGATACCGAATAGAACAACCCAATATCACCGCCCGAATCGAGAATCAAACCCGAAATCTCGACACTGCAGTCGTACCGTACTACGCCACTGAGGCAGCACAATTTAATAAGCAAATAAGAAATAAATACTTTTACTGATTTGTTTACTATTCATTTTCATAAATATTAAATCACAATACTGATACCGTTTTGATAAGTTTGCAAAGTTACAACAATTGGAAAATGGAAACATAATTATAAGTGATAAGTACTTGGCCTTTCAATTCTCTGACATAATATATATTGTGTAATCAACTATTCCTGAAAAATAATCAGCAAACAATAAAAGTCGGGAATGTTAAAGAAAAGAAATTTTAATTGCTGATTTATTCTACATGACATGTGACCCTTAGAATCAATATAATATAAACTAAACACTAGTTGTTAACATTGTCTATGTAGGTACACTAAATTAGAAGGTATAAACGTAGGATTATCCAAATATTTTAGTTTTATTGAGAAACAACTCCAACTGAAGATTTATCAGAATATTCTAACCCACATGGAGTTAGCCGAAATTCTAATATCCAAGATATTTTGGTACAACGTTTAAATATAAGACTTTTGAGGAATAAATATGTTTTAGAATTATCTTTTTTATTAACTGTCATTTTATATTATATACAGCTACAAGTGTTGCTGATACATAATCCGTATGAATATCCTTTGGGTATGCAGTGCTCTTGACAAATAGCGTCCTCTGTTACTTCTTCATATTGGCACCAAATTCGTCCTGGCAGTTTTGGTTCTGAAAAATTACAAAAATATGTTCTTTTACCATCACATTTATTATTTTCCTGCGTAAGAACGATAGAAACATTTATTTTCGATAATTTCCATGGTGTAATATTTGAAACAATAACTTGCTTTATTTTAGTGTTTTTATTCTGAATATAACTGAATTGTTAGCTGTGGTCATTTTGAATTAACTAAAAGAATAGTTCCATTTACACGTATCTGGAAAGCTACGTCATATATTTCGATATTTTTTTCTTTTAGTCTATACAATACAATTCCCATCTAATATTTTTGTTGTTGAGCATACTTATTATTCTTAAGTATTGTACGGTTAAAACTAGTATTACCTACCCAGGTAATACAGGTAGTTAAAACAAGGGTACGCGAATTATGCCGATTTTTTAAAAAGCAAATGCGATGAATAGTATTTAAGTAGAAACTTTTAGAATTTCCTCGTAATATTAATAGTACTCTCATTGTACAGTCTGTCACAAGAGTAGGTAAACAAAATTAATATATCAAATTGCCATAATACTTTTGCCACCGTATCAACAATCATTTTTCTTTACTGAAATAAACTTCAGAGGGTTAACTTCTTTGTGTGAAAGAATTTTGTAGTTTTAAATTTGTTCAGCAACTCTTGTGGCTGACTGTTCGTATTAACTGCCAGTACAACTCACCGCCCCAATGTCATTTAACTAATATGGTTTTATCCTTAAGCTACTTAATTCCTTTCACTATTTCCTATAAAATTTTAAAACAAAACATATACTTAAGTGTTCTTTTGCAAATAAAAGTTAAACCCACCTGCAGTAGTCTTTTCGTGTGATTCTGTCTTCTGTGTCACGATATAATCTGCATGTGGAAGTGATTCATGTTGTTTTTCAAACGCCACACTGTTTCTCGGAAACGCACACAATTGCACAACATAAAATGAAAGAGCCAGCATTAGAACGTAATAGACTTTAGAGCCCATTTTTATTTCAATCTGTTTTATAGACAATGAAGTGGCACCGAACCGAATAGAAATAAGTAGAGGTCAACGGGAGCAGTACTATATATACGTGCGGACTCTAAGTTATTCTGTTATCGAATGCGTAATTAGGTACCGCTACACCGAGAATGAGTAGTGACTCATTATTACTAAACATGTAATCAGCGCATATACTCAGAACTTCAGAGTCAATTCCTTACTCTTTAATAAATTATGGAATATTATTTTAATATAATTATAGCTTATCATTAGCCATTGTAATAGATAATACCTTGTATTACAATGGATTTGATATTCTTGTATTTGAATGCTTGAGGCATATTCATATCCCTAATCAGTGCTATTGAATTTATAATATAAAGTAATAACACGACATGGCGATAGGCTCGCCCCCTATCACATCACAGGATGAAATACGCCTCTGCCTAGACTTTCCGGGATGAAAGGCGTCAGTGTCCGTATTTGTGGATTTCACACATATTTATGTTCCATTAATTTTGTATTATAACATATTTACTATATAATTATACTAAACTCAAGCTGTTTAGTCAGTTTAAAACAACTAAGTTCAAATATAACATTATAATACTGGTGTGGAAATTCCTTGTAGGTAGGTAATTATTTATTTTAGTGACATAGGAAGGACGAGTAGCACTTTACTCAGAAGTTGTGAAACTTGTAATAGGGACTTCTCCACTCCCTTAGTTCTAATGACACAATTCAACCACATCGATGATGTATGTACCTACATAGGTTTATGAATGTACCTGTCATTCTAACGTATTAGAAAATAACTATTCTAGAAATACAAGAAACATAATCAATTAATTACATATATTATAAAAGTAAGCGCCAGGTAAGTAAAAGCCGTCGCCTGATTTCCTTTAAGGTTCGCGCCAAAAAATGTTCAACTACATTACATTACTAGCGTGAACTGCGCACATAGTTGACTAATATTTCCATCAATCAATAAGGGTTAAATAACATTTACAATAGAATATTTAATGACCAACCTGAATTCTTTTATTTCTTTGTTTAATAAAAGTAGGTAGGTACCTAATTACGAGTCATGCAAAACAAGGTGACTCATTTGTACGGAAATGGTATTTTTGGTCTAACTTATTACCTATATATAAGTATCAATTTGTCTTGAACATCCATTACATTGGTTTGTACTAATTACGCAGGTACAATCAGTCACGAAAATAACTGACCAAGTTTAAATTGATATAATAAATAATAATAATAATTACTTAATTGCAACATTTTTAACCTATAATAACATCAGATCTTTGTAGGAAGTTGTATTTCAGTGAAATAAATAAAATGTAGGGACCGGCTAGTAAATAATTACAAAATTTATTGAATTTTAAATTGTATGGTCTGTGTGGCTATTTTTGTGACCAACTATCCGCCCTTTTCAATAAACGATCCCGATCGCTTTTTTCGACCTATCTCAAAAATGAACCAATCATAATAAGATTTTTTTGAAATGCTTACAAATGAGTAATTATAATATCGGATTGAAATTGAAATCTTTTATTGAAAATGGCTATAAACCAATTAACTAATACTTTTGCATCGTCGTTCAGCCCGATTATTATGCTGTTTGGATATAAGTACCTACTTATTTAACTTAATCATTAGGAAAAGACTTTTTTTTAAGGACTATTCAAATCTATTGGTTTTATGCAAAATTATCCAATACTAAACATATAGTATTATTAAAAGAAAATATTCTTTATCTTCCATAAATTTAACTAACTACAAAAGTTAAGATTCATAAATAATATTATAGTTTATTTTTATAGTACTGTTTAATAATTATATAAAAATTCATAAAATTGGTTGCATGGTTGAGTTTGTCGACACCAGGGTGTATTATTACTTGCGGGCTAAAAGACGTTAGAGCCTAAAATCGATAGACCACCGTCACTTACAGTGTAGGGAAGGCGCGCCTTGGGCTAAATACCCTATTATTAAAAATAACTATGCCACTGGATATTTCACGGATCAGATGCTAAATTATTCGTTAATACTTTTTCCCAAGAACGAACTTATACGCAGGCGGAGTCATTAACAATACGACAGTTGATGCTTGCAAAATGCATTTACAATATTGTACTCTGTGCTAGCTACTCATCCCACCGGTTATTACATATTATAAATATGATTTCTAAGTACGATCCGTTTTGTCTTCATACTTCAAACTTGCCTTAAGTCAGGCAAAAATGCCTAGGTGACAAAATTCTCATAAAAAATAAACTTATATATTTTCCACATATTTGGGACAAGAATCGAACACTGAATACCGCTGGCTACTAAATATCGCGTATATAGTGTATAACTATTTCCCCGATACAATGAGGCAAAACAAACTATAAAACTAATAGAACTACTTTATTCAAACATATCATCATAAGTTAATAGTGTTCGTTTGGCATCTTTAGGAGGAGGCGCGCCCCGGTTGTTCGGCGCGGGAGTCCACGCGCCCGCCTGCTGCGGCGGTCTCCGCGCAGGCGTCACGCGCCATCCCTCCTCAAAGCTCTCTATAGCTGCTTGTGCATGCCCACATATATCTGGACTGTCGAATGTCAAAAAGATTCTGAAACAAAAATTATTATGATTGAGTCTGCTGTTTTTGTTTCCAATAATTTAAGAGTTATCATCTATAATTTATAATATTATACATATAAAGCTGAAGAGTTCGCTTGTTTGTTTGAATACGCTAATGTCAGGAGCCACTAGTTCGAATTTAAAAAGTCTTTCAGTGTTGGATAGCTCATTTAACGAGAAAAGTTATAGGCTATATAACATCACGCTATGACCGATAGGAGCGGAAAAATATAGCAAAAACGGGGAAAATTGTAAAAAATATGGATTATGGATTATTCCCTTAAAACGTTATAAAAATCTATATTGTAAAACAAAACACTCTCAGCCTATATGAACGCGATAAAATCTTTACCCCGTATTCATAAACGTTATTTATCTAAGGACAGAGCATTGCTGTGATAACAAGACTGTTTCTCAGTGCTGACGGCATGGTTGTGATTGGCTAATATTGAGATACAACTTTAGTCTAGTTGGCTGTCAGATAAACAAAGCTGAAAAACAGACTTATTATCACAGCAATGCTTTGTCCATTGATAAATAATGTTTATGAATACAGGCGTAAAACTACCAAACAGATTACAATTCAATTTCGTATGGAGGTAGTTTGAGGATCCCGGGAAGGGCATAAGCTATTTACTATATCGGAAAATATATAGCGATTGATGATGGTGATTGACAGTAGTTAAAAAACAAAACATACTTTTCATCATCAGGCTCTTGTGCGAATGTAAATGGTTCAAATGTTGTGAGGCGACGTCTGAGTACTTCCTCACTGATTTTTGCTCCCATTACTTGAAGTGTGCAACTGCGATTGACAACTGGTGCTGGAGTATCTGAACCAGGAACCTGAGGCCGTGGTGATTTCTCATCTCTAAAATAATTAAAATGGATTATTTTCTATAACAAAAATGCATGTTTGACATTAGGTGCTAATATTATAAATAAGACCTATTAGTGACATAATAAATGGTTTTACATTATGAAACACTATGTTAAACTCTATGGTACACAGATAGGTTGCGTCATGCAATTTTAGCCTACTTCTAAGGGACAATCCTATTGTACAGATCCAAACACAATATAAATCACTTCCAAAAGATATAAAAAGATTATCAATTAAATTTAAGATACAAGAAAACAACTTACTTGTCTCTGCTTGTGACAAACGAGTCATAAAGGTATTTAACCCGTGGTGCAGGTTTTTCTTCAGGTGGTGGTGGTTCTTGGGAAGCACTGAATGGTTGGTATGACGCCACTCCTCCTGCCCCACCTGCAGAACCACTTAGCTTCCGTTCTCTGCCTGGATAGAAAAAAAATTGGTAATAATCAGTTTTTAGTTACACATTTAAGACTTTTGTCAGCTATTTATGTAGTGTTTATGGTTTGGTTCATAACATAGCACAACCACAGTGAACATATTAATTGCATTCTCTTAACTACACTATTTATGAGTTCTAATAACTTGTTACCCACTTATGAAACTTATCTGACTTTATCTAGGATGTTTCAATGTGGAGTATTGAGTAGTAAACCTATTTGTGAATATAGAAATTTGTTCATTTTGTTGTGTCACTTTAAAACTCATAAATTAAGACTCTACCTATTATAAGGCACCTTATAAGTTACTTTTCATATTCAGATTATACACTTTGCTTTTGTAATCATTAATTGCTTTAAGTTATTCATACTAATACTAATAAAAGTAACTTAGGGTAAGATACTATATAAAATAATTTGTCTAGTATTTGGGGATTATTACTTTTGTATTGGATTGCCTTCAGATTATTTTGATCTTAGTTACAGCTGATATCTTAAATTAAACAGACTGAATATGGCAATTGTACCTATGTGAGAGAGCCAAGAGGGTTCATCTCAAGCGGCCCGATTCAATTTAGGCTGCCAGAGCGCCCTTAAATATTTTTAATAACTTTTTGAAAATCCTGCTAATTCATAGAAAAGCAATTGTGAATGCTTGAAAAGAACATCATTTGATACTTTGGATATATATTGTTTTTGTTGTGTCTGTCTAAGTATGTAATATAAAATGTTGTTAGCTAATAGTAGGTTAGGTTTATTTTTTTATTAGTCAGATGACGGTAGGTTGAGGTTATTATAACCATCCTGAAACTCTGGCTCTTGCAGTAACAGACAATAGAAGATAAAGATTATTGTTTTATGACTAATACCCTTCTTTCTTTATCCACTCCCTATAACAAAAAATCTCTATAAGGAAAAAAGATCAGTCCCTTGACAGTCATTATAAAGTTTACACTGGGTAAATACTATTGCTTAGTTCTAGCCAAATCTGGTATATAGTCTCGGTATGCTCATGTCCTTAACCTTCCTAAATGAACTTCATGCATACATGAAGGAAATCCGAAATTGGCTTAGTATCCAGTAGTACACTAAATCAATCAATAACTTGTGGCGGTTTGGACGTTAACATAGTTGCTTATTTATTAACATAGTTATTGTATTTGTTTACAATATTACCTGCCCGTGGCCGTTTAAATGTTGCGTTCTGCGGTTGAGGTGGTGGACTCTTTATAGCTTGAATAGCTCCGCTCTTTATTAATTTTCGTGCTATTTCACGCGCATCTCTTGCTTCGGTAGGTCTTTTAGGCAATATAGGTTTTTCAGGTTCCTGCTTAGGAGCTTTTAATGCCTGAAGAGCTTTTTTCTTTTTTTTTCAATTTTTGATACTTTGCTTGCAACATCAACTCCTCTTCCGTCAAATTAGATGGGAAATGTAGATAAACCATTTTATTTATTAGATCAGTGTCCCAACTTCCAACACCCAAGTTATTTTGTTTATTTACAATTTTGAGAGTAACTGAGACAGGACTTGTAAGTTGCGATTATCTGACTTGAGTATTATTTGAATGAAGATACATGACAGTTGTCACTTCTGTCAGTTGCCAGAGGATTGAAGACAAAGAGAAATTATAATATATATGGAAGAAGAAGTAGAGCATTTCAGCCCAGAGTGCGATTATATATATATGGCTCAACAACCAAATCAAACTAAAACTCTTTACGTGCATAAACATATATATTTGAAAAACGGCAAAATGTTTAGATATATATTTTTCAAACTTTTCCTTATTTTATATTACTCCTATTTGTGTATTTGTGAATACAGAACCTATTTGTGAATACAAAATTGCGTTACGTAAATAATACTTGAACGGCCCCTTAGTACCTTAGTTAGTGCCGATCACTGTATCACTATATATTTGATTTTCCATATATATTATAATTATTATCTTTGGTGCCGATTTTGCCCATGTTCAATATAATTTTACTTTTTTTTATTCTGAGATTCTAAGGGTCATGCCTTGGATCATGTAGTCTGACCAATGACTAAATATAAAGAGGACAGGCCTCAAAAGTTAGCTATATAAATAAGTTATATTTATGTTAGGGAAATCGACGCAGAATTGTCAATATATATGTCTATCTCTTTTACTCAAAGCTTATTTGGAACGCAACAAAAAGACAAAAAAATTGCTTTCTTCCCATATGGCACTATTTCGTTTACTTCAACACACTGGGACCGCCTTGCGGCAGAAACGCCATTTTATGCGGGCTAGTCAGCAAGTACATGTAGTGTCAGACGATGTAAACAAATCTTCATAAATATTGAATTTAAAGTAATATAATCATATTCTCAATTGTTCAGTGTGTTTATTAGTGTATTTGTTAAGTTTCGAAAATGACTCAGTGTTGTGTGAAAGGATGCAAATCGAATTCACGCAAGAAAGACCCCGAAATATCTTTTCATAGGTTAGTAACTGTTTTTACCGAAAATTAGCAAATATCTTTGTATATTTACTTTTTGGATGTGTTTTTATCAATTAAAATGATATGTGGATCTGGTTTGTTAAGCTTTGGACCCTTTTAGGCGTGATTTATACACATTAAAATCATTATGTTTGTTTACACACGAGCTTACGGATGGGTGGGTGGATCTGTTTAGAAATTATTGATATCGATATTTTAACAGACGCCCGTTTATCAGTTACGGTTTTGTCTTTGAAAGAATGTTAGAGCACACATCAATATTGTATTATTCAGAACGACAAACTAAGTGAAATTAGAATATTTTTAAGATAACCAAAAATTTAAAACCAAGGCAAAATGAATTGAGAATATTGAGCGACGTGATTGGAATCCTACACCAAATACATATTTCTTTACATTTTGAGAAGATATGCATAAACCACACGTTTAATTAACGAGAGTAAAGATAACTGTTTTCCAACAATATTCCCGATAAGTAAAATAGTAATGATTATTATACTTCACCTAATAGTAATATTACTTTAATATATTGCTATGAATAAAATTAGAATTGTTACATAAAAAAGATAAACATAAAAGAAACAACATAAAGATGAAATGTAAGATATATTTTTACAATTGGCGGTCTTATGTTTCGAGCAACCTTTGCATGCACGGAAATAGATACATAATCATATTGTTGTTATTGCAAATAATTATTATAATTGATTATCTTAACCACCATTTTTACGGTCATTGATTTTAGTTTGCTTAACCATAGTTATGTTTCTCGATCAAAGAGCATAATAATAAAATAAAATAAAACCAACCAAATAATTGCTAGCTACGCTATCTTATTCCATTTATCATGTATTAAATAAAATATCTTAATCTGTAACTTAAATTTTTAGCAAGGAATAGTGCAACATACAAATATAGATCAAACACAACTGGATGTTTGTCACAACAGGTACTGCTTTGTTTAACAATTGTTACTTATAAATCAGTTTCAGTTTGTTTGTTTACATTATGGTTTGTTATATTTATATTATGGTAGTTCCTAACCCCTTTCGTATTTGATCTTTTGGGGCTTGTTTGTCTCTCTTAATTCTTCGATGTCGATACAAAATTTTCGGTACTAGCATATCACTATTGGGCGGAGTCGGCACCATTTTATGCATTAAATGTGCCGCATGTCACGTGACCATATCACTCATCCTCTATACTTCTTTTATCATTGAGTCTGACACTGTGAAGCTGATAATTCGGCTGACAAGCAATGATAAAAGGGTATAGAGGATGACCGATATGGTCACGTGACATGCGGCACATTGAATGCATAAAATGGCGCCGACTCCGTCCCTTACAATAGGTATATGCTAGTACCGAAAATAATGTATCGACATCGAAGAATTAAAAGAGAGATAAACAAGCCCCAAAAAAGATCAAATACAAAAGGGGTTAGGTTCTACTTTAATATAAATATAACAAACCATAATATACACAAACAAACTGAAACTGATTTATAAGTAACAATTGTTAAAGAAAGCAGTAACTGTTGTGACAAACATCCAGTTGTGTTTGATCTATATTTGTATGTTACACTATTCGCGCTAAAATTTAAGGTACAGATTAAGATATTTACTTAATACATGATGAATGGAATAAGATAGCGTAGCCAGCAATTATTTGGTTGGTTTTATTTTATTTTATTATTATGCTCTTTAATCGAGAAACATAACTATGTTTCAGCAAACTAAAATCAATGAGCGTATAGATGGTGGTTGAGATAATCAATTATAATAATTATTTGCAATAACAACAATATGATTATATATCTATTTACGTGCATGCAAAGGTTGCTCGAAACATAAGACCGCCAATTGTAAAAATATATCTTAAATTTCATCTTTACGTTGTTTCTTTTATGTTTATCTATTCTTTTATGTAACAATTCTAATTTTATTCATATATATTAAAGTAATATTACTATTAGGTGAAGTATAATAATCATTACTATTTTACTTACCGGGAATATTGTTGGTAAACAGTTATCTATTACTCGCGGTACTTTTAACGTGTGGTTTATACATTTCTTCTCAAAATGTAAAGAACGAATATATGTATTTGGTGTAGGATTCCAATCACGTCGCCCAATATTCTCAATTCCCTTTGCCCTGGTTTTAAATTTTTTTGGTAATCTAAAAAAATATTCAAATTTTACTAAGTTTGTCGTTCTGGATAATCCAATATTGATGTGTGCTCTAACCATGGAGTTAATATGTACTACGTACACCTGGAGAGCTGACTGATGCCGGAAAAACGGTCTCAAAAGGGAATACTTTTTGGTAGCTGTGTCCTTGTCTAATATGGTGACAATGAGACATTAAAATATAGGACAAAATTATTTATTGTTGTACAGATTACACTTACCGTTTTAATTATAAATGCGATAAAATTTGAGATTTAAAGATTTCTAAATCTGTAACCAACATTGTAGGAAATAAAACACAATGGGTAACCAATATATAATATTTATTGCTTGAGTCTTCGTTTTTGTTTTTTTTATTGGGCGGTTCACCAGAAATTTCTACATCATCCCGTTTACTAGAAGGTCCTCTTCGTTCATAAGAAGTTCCTACTACTGTGATATGACTAGAATATGAAGTATGTACAAAAGATCCTCCTTTCAACTTTTGAATACGCAGAACTGTAAATTTTTTGCTTTCTGAAACTATCTGTAACATAACAAACTTTAGATATGGAAAAATATTACGTACTATTTTCTTGAGAAGGTTGTACAAATTATGATATTATAAGGTTTGACAAATGGATATAACAAAATTATAAGCATTCGGTTATATGAATTTGACTAAGATTAACTTAAGATTCATAATATAAAATGCATAGAAACATGAGACATCCCTTGAGCTAAATTGTATGATGTACAGGACAGTAACTTGTGCATTCGCAACATATTATATTTATAATATATCAAAGTTTTGGTTTACAATATATGTATGTTAACACAAAATACTACCTTAGGCAATACTGAAGGAACTGCTTGTGGCTTTGACTTATTCTTAGCTACTGTTAAATACGCGTCATCAGTAAAATGTAAGCTACAAACACATGCAGTTTTTGTCACATTAGTGTCAAGGTTCATGGCATCAACCCACAAGGCCCTCCACTCTTTATTAACTGGAATCCTGAAAAAGAACGCGCAATTTAGACTATAATATAATAACTAGTAATGATGCATGGTTTTTTACACTTTGTGAGAAATTAATTCAGACAGCAAATGTTAATTTATTAATAAATATGGTGTTTACTGCATTTGCATCTTTAGATGGCATAGCATATATATTTGTCTATATCATGAATGGGCCGATAAGGTGAAGTGACAGTTTGCTGTTAAGTACAAAAATCATTGAGCTGACATATTTTAGTGTAATAAATACATCACGTGACGATTCTTATAAAGACATTGCAAATTTTTAATTTTTTTACCCTTTACGTCTCATATCAAACATTATATAAACAAAGATAATAGGATAATCTTATCCCACTATATAAAAAATATGGTTACACTATTCACAATTTATCAATAAAACTTACCTACGAAAGGATATTCCACAACCTGGATAGGATTCTTGCTTACATCCTCTTACAACACAAGTATTCACCATAATTACGCAGTAACTTCTACGATATAAAAAAAAGCTAGCTTAAAAGTTATTCAATCCTTCTTTATCATCAAACCACAAATGTAAACAAACGCCATTTTGTTCAATAGAATTAATTCATTTTTTCAGTTCACGGTGTTGCCGAAACGTAAACTACAATAACTTCTACTATACGACTGCTATAATAATTCCATTTATTAAATTTGTAACATAATAAAGTATAGGATCTAAGGATTTAAGCAGACAATATTATTGTATTTTATTTTTATTACTGTAGTCTAATATAGATTTTTATTTATGTACTAATACTGCCATTAATATTATTAATTTAGAAGGTAACAAACGTTGGCAACATGTGCGAGAGGGACACGGCTACCAAAAAGTGATTCTCTTTCGAGACGGTTTTTGCCTTACATCTATTGCTAATGCAAAATGAACTTTACATGATAGGCATAAAATATCTTTTCAGTATTAATGTCAAACGTAGTAAACTCTCCAGGTACATATTAACTCCATGGCTCTAACATTCTTTTAAAGACAAAAACTGTAACTGATAAACGGGCGTCTGTTAAAATATCGATATCAATAATTTCTAAACAAATCCACCCATCCCTAAGCTCGTGTGTAAACAAACATAATGATTTTAATGGATATAAATCACGCCTAAAAGGGTTCAAAGCTTATCAAACAAGATCCACATATAATTTTAATTGATAAAACACATCCAAAAAGTAAATATAGAAAGATATTTACTAATTTTCGGTAAAACAGTTACTAACCTATGAAAAGATATTTCGGGGTCTTTCTTGCGTGAATTCGATTTGCATTCCTTCCACACAACACTGAGTCATTTTGAAACTTAACAAATACACTAATAAAACACATTCAACAATTGAGTAGATGATTATATTACTTTAAATTCAATATTTATGAAGATTTGTTTACATCGTCTGACACTACATGTACTTTCTGACTGGGCTGTAATAAATGGCGTTTCTGCCGCAAGGCGGTCCCAGTGTGTTGAAGTAAACGAAATAGTGCCATATTCGAAGAAAGCAATTATTTTTGTCTATAGCAATGACTAAATATAAAGACAGGCCTCAATAGTTAGCTATATGAATAAGTTATATTTATGTTAGGGAAATCGACGCAGAATTGTCAATATATATGTCTATCTCTTTTACTCAAAGCTTATTTGGAACGCAACAAAAAAAGACATATACTTCACCTAATAGTAATATTACTTTAATATATTGCTATGAATAAAATTAGCATTGTTTTATGTAAAAGAATAGATAAACATAAAAGAAACAACATAAAGATGAAATGTAAGATATATTTTTACAATTGGCGGTCTTATGTTTCGAGCAACCTTGCATGCACGGAAATAGATACATAATCATATTGTTGTTATTGCAAATAATTATTATAATTGATTATCTTAACCACCATTTTTACGGTCATTGATTTTAGTTTGCTGAAACAGTTGTGTTTCTCGATCAAAGAGCATAATAATAAAATAAAATAAAACCAACCAAACAATTGCTGGCTACGCTATCTTATTCCATTTATCATGTATTAAGTAAATATCTTAATCTGTAAGTTAAATTTTTAGCAAGGAATAGTGCAACATACATATATAGATCAAACACAACTGGATGTTTGTCACAACAGGTACTGCTTTGTTTAACAATTGGACCTACTTACGCAAAAGGGAATCAACCCACACAATGATAGTTTTGA
>NW_023592879.1:0-30131 GCF_014839805.1 Manduca sexta
TTATGGAGATCTGTAATACTTTAAAAAATCAAAAAAAAAATGTTAAATAAATCTAGAACGTTGACCACAAAGACATTCATTGATTCAATTTGCACATTAAGTATTCATGCGTCAATTTTCGAAACACTTTAATAAAGTTTCTACGCTTCAAGCCCATGTTGAAAAGACATCGCGTGTCGAATTCGCCAATAAGTCGCTTTCATACCTATATGACCGCAACATGGCATGTTACAGTTAATAACTATAAGTTTTAAACATTCCGCGCCTGTACCTTATCTTATAATTGCTCCTTGCACGAAGTTACAATGATAATAACACTTTAATATTTGATTTTCAAACGAATAACATTTGGTTTTAACTTTTATGAGGGCGTATTCACTGTAGTTTCAATTGAAAATAATATTATTCTGTTTGAAAGTTATAATTGATATTCCTAAAGATCTTTTGACGTCAATGCTTTATATAAAGGTATTGAATTCAGAATTAGCGTATAGATTTGTATCTTAACATTTTAGCAAAGCAATTTGGTTAATAAATTTTCAAATTATGAAATAGTGAAGAAATTGATATCTTGAATTTAATTTAGTCCTTAAAAGCTATTCTATTTTCATTTATTAACACTTTCTCTCCAATATAACTTTTCTCGTTTAAGAGAATTTTCCTGAAAGCACGTAAAAAGCCAGCGTGAGAACTTTCAGCGTCAGTTTTATGTTGCTATAACGTTTCATTAGAACCACCTACCTACTCATGGCGGGGCGTAAATATATCAAACGAGCCAATTAGCAAGATATATGTACGCTGATGAATCTCGTATTGAACATTAAGCGAGATAAAACGAGATAGCTATTGGCTTCGTATTTATGGATACCGTATATTGGTTGTAATAGATCTGTCATATGGCGTGCAATATTAATTAATGATAAAATTGAGATTTATACTTGTTGGTTTATCTTGGTATAGTTTATGTTTGAATTTGTTAAAAAGTAGCAATTCTTTTATAGACCCACATAATTTTACATTAACTTGATAACAAAACATTATGTGTACATAACATTCTGATCTATTATTATTATTATTGCTTTGAATGATGAGACGAGCTTGCCGTTCGCCTGATGGCAAGCGATACGACCGCCTATAAACAGTAGAAACATCATCCAACACCTTGAATTATAAAGTATTGTTTGGTATTCCACCTGAGACGTGAGATGTTAAGTCTCATTATGTCCAGTAGTTACCCAAACCGGAACACAATAGTGACTACACACTGCTGCTAAGTGGTTGAAATAGACATTGCAGTGGTACTAACCCAGGCGGACTCTCACATATGAGAGACCTACAGTTTTTTTTTTGTTTTTTCATAACACTAAACCTATTAAAATGAAGCGGAATATCAAAAACCGACTACAAGCGTGAAACAAAACGTTAGATTTTATACATTTTTTAGTACAATGTATCTGTCACGGGTGTAATTTTATCACAAACCGGGATTTTGTAATAACAGGCCGCCACGCTGCAACGGGAGCTCATGAATCACCATTTTTTATTCCGCCATTTAACCTTTTCTATAAAATTGAAATTGCCTTTAATATCACGCTGCATTTGAACTCTGACACGAGTTTGAACTAGCCAATTGATTTAAGGGGAGTATTTGCATCATATAAACATTTATTTCCCTGGAAGTGATGTTAACAGGGTACGCAATGCGCATTGCTGGTGCAGTGTAAAAGGCAATTTATTCTTTAGTCAGTAGAGTGGAAAATTAGGTATTGATACGATAATTGTGTGAATTGTGTTGGAAGAAAACGGTACTTGATGTAGGAATGTTTTATTAAAACTTTTCTATCACAAAGTCATCGCGCAGATGTTGTCAACTTATTGCCGGGAAACACTACACTACTATGAAATAGTTGCTTAAGCAACTTTAGCATGGTAAAAAAAATGTTTTATTCATCACGTAGGCGAACATAGTTGCGCTTATGATAAGTCAACATGCGAATATATACTTAAATAAAGTCTCTTATATAACAGGTAATTTTATATTGGATATAAAATAAAAGAAAGACTATAAAGTAAATGAAGAAGCCAGCTCGGTCTGGCAGGAAAAATGATATAATCAGTAGGTAATGGGACTTAGTTATCAAATATTGGATAGGCTTAAACAATATTCCAATATACAGTATGGTTAAAGACCTAACTTCTCATTAACTAACCCCTTATTTATAGACGGGTTTTATCTAAGAACAGACTAAAGTTGTGATAACAAGTCTGTTTCTCAGTGCTAATGGCATGGCAGCATTGTTGTATCTCAATTTTAGCCAATCACAACGACTCTATGTCTACGCACTGCGAAGGCTGCCATGCCGTTAGCACTGAGAAACAGACTAGTTATAATAGCAAAAATAGAGCTTCACAGCTTTACTCCGTCCTTAGATATAAAATGTCTATGAATAAGGGGGTTAAAGAATTTAAAAATAAACAAAAATTAAAGAGTAACATTTGTCCTTATATGCCGTCTGCTTAAATTTTAACCGAGACTAATGTGAATATTTCCAAGTTTAAAGTGGAAAACTTTGAGGAGCAAGCCTTTTGCGTTTTAATTTAACTATGAACTCAGTTTAAAAAGGAGATAAATAAAACGCTCTTTTAAATTTTAATTTTACAGCTCGTCTTCAGTATTCATTAGCGTTAAATATTTTTTAATGTTAAAAATATTCATGTTTGTAGTTATGGGCTATTTTATAAGCATTTATTTTGTTTATTGGATGTCGAGGCTATTATGTTAGTGGATAGCATCTAAGAACAACGTTATAATATTGTAGAAAAATCCGTCTGTCCTCTAAGACAGACAGAGAAGAGTTATGACACCATTAAGACCAGTCCTGGATTTGTAAATAGGCCGTATAGGCCGCGGATTATCGGCGGCAGCCTCTTAGGGGAGGCAGATTTCAGAGGACGCTCACTCGATTTAATTAATCATTCGTTTATTTAACTTTAGTGCCTTCCATAATACAAACAAATGGAAAATTATTAAGTATTTTAGAAACCTACCTACATGGAACGGCGGAAATAAAGTGGTCTACACTCATAAAAAATATAAATCTGGCACTGATCAAGACCTTAAAAACTCCACTATTTCACATTGAATGTTAAACCTTTATATGTCCAATAATGACTGGGCTTTTAATGTAAGTAGCAGTGGCGAAGGGTGAAATTCTTCAAAAGGTAACCCGTGACGAAAAAAAATGCCTTAGGTAAACAAAATTAAAGTAAATGATAATTTTACAGAAAAGACAAACGTAAATAAACCTAAAAGGGAAGCCGGTAGGAATCGGGTTGTATGGACACTTCAGCCACTGGTAAGTAGCTTATCAAAGGAAACATTAATAGAGACCATATTTAACTTGTCGATTAGACAGCCAATATTATTAATGTTAACCAAAAATAACAAATCAAGTATTATAACAAACGAATATGTAAAACTAATATAGTATATTGCTGACTCATAGTTTACAAGGTTTTATGCGAAGTTTTATTTATGTCGCCAAAACGAGATTTAAAGTTTTAGTGTTGCTAAAAATTTGAAAAAAACATCATTGTTCCTGGTTTATTTATCTTTCGGGATTGTAGAAAAATTTCTCCGATAAAGGCAAATCATAATATTACAATTCAATTTGCACATCCAAAATATCATAGAACCTAATAATAGTAAACTGACAATATGTAGACACTTCTAAGACGATACAATAATCATGAATATAAAGAGTCGTCCGTTGACAAAATTCTAGACTAAACTCTACAGTCATTTCATCGAGCTATAAAGATCGTAATAAACCAGAAAGAGGGTCGGATTAAACATCTCAAGTGAGATAAAATACTCATAACTCAGAAATATTAAGTGAAATTTTATTCTTGTTACAAAATTGCTTCGGATAATTGTAATGTGCATAATTTAAAACAATTTAATGTTTGTAAACACCTGCTACTTTGGGTTTTAAAAGATTTTTGTTACAAATGGCTTTGTTTTACGTTTATTGCGTTTTTCTGTGTATTATGAATATTATGTTTAAACCTGCAGACACAAGTTTACTGGTTTTACTGGTGGTAGGTCCCTCATATGTGAGAGTCCGCCTGGGTAGATACCCCCGCAATGTTTATTTCTGCCGCCAAGCAACAGTGTGTAGTCACTATTGTGTTCCGGTTTGAAGGACATTGTAGCTAGTGTAACTACTGGACATAATAAGACTTAACATCTCATGCCTCAGGATGGCGAGCGCAGTGGAATACCAAACAATACTTTGTAATTCAAGGTGTTGGATGGTATTTCTACTGTTTATGGGCGGTCGTATCACTTACCATTAGCGAACGGTAAGCTCGTCTTGCCATACAAAGCAATAAAAAATAAAATAAAAAAGTGATTGTACAATTTATAAAATAAAATTCTGAAATCGGTTCGGATTTTTAAAATTCAAAGTCTCCTCACTTTAAACTAAATTAATTAACCCTCTCTTATCCAAGATGGATCTATCCGCAGCATCACTTTCATGCGTGCTCAATTGTTGATAATTTGTAATGCGAATTAATGTGCCGTGCTCCAATAAGCTTCCAAACAATTAAGCAGCCGTTCATCTGATTACTAAGACACAACCCTTCAAATTCCTATTTCTTAATTATGGGGATAAAACATGCAATATGAAATCATGCATTGTTTGTCGTTGTTATTAATTGAATATTCATTAATTGGCTTATATTATATGGTACATTAAACCAAAAAAGTGCCTAATATAAAACCGAATAAGGTATATGTAAGTTTTAGGTGCATACAATTTTCCAGATATTTTTTTCATATTTGGCTTAGTTAAACTTAAAGTTATATTTAATGACTTCTTATGTTTATATGTGAGACATCGAAATACAAACTTTTCGGATTTTATCTCGATTTTTACGTTTATTTGTCAACATTATTGTCTATTTTATTTATTAAAGGAATATGTGAAGAGAAAATAATATTTCTACATTACAAAAATATCTTCACAATACACTGGTCATTGTATTAGGTTTACTATTTCGAAGTTACATCTTTTTTTTTTTTTTTAATCACGAACAAATGTCTGGTGTATCCGTTACACCCTTCTCTTCTGTAAAGATTTAAACAACATGATTTAGCATATGTCTCTGATATTTGAAAAGCAAACGTATTGCAATAGATTTATGGGCGATTCATATACTAGATGACATTTACAACTGTAATAAATTATCCCCCGACGCCAGGATTCTATCGTGACATAAGCGTAATGGCTTAGCACTTAATAAATCGACACAGGCTAGATATCATAATAGTCCAAACGAGATGTGAATATGTGATCCATCATTTGGGATTTGTCTCTTGGATTTAGACTTTGGAGAATTGATTTATTGGTCTGTTATGTATGTTTACGTGAAGAAAGAACTTTATACCCCTTTTTAAGATTGCATGTGCTGCTGGGCACGTGCCTACTCTGGTACTGAAGGGTGTCAGGCCTTAGTCCACCACCCTGGCCTAGTGCGGATTGGCAGCTTTCACAATCCACAAAATTCTTATAGAGAACTTCTCAGGTATGCAGGTTTCTTTGTTTTTCTTCACCGTTAAATAATTCACAAAGAATACTCACATAACTTTAGAATAGTCAAAACTCGTGTTCTTGTTTGAATGGCATGACATCTGATAAATGGATTTCCAACCTTATTGCTTTTAAATAAATCTAGTTTGACATAAATACGAGTTAGAGATTAACAATGTGCCCGATTTAAACATTTTGCAAATTACAAAAAATCTTTTCCTAGTGGTCGCTTCTCAAGTCACCTGTTTGAGTCTACATTGATAGTTAAACCTAAGAGTTCATTATATAGATATACGGTATCTTTTACCGCAGCAGTTAGAAGGGACTGTTCCACAATCTTTTCTCATATCACGCGACGTGATGGCTAAATATGATTTATTTTATTGCACTGAGCGGCATTTGCTACGGCATAAAAGTAAGTTATCATCTGTATTTTTTATTTTAGGATAATACGAGCGTATGAGCATTTGCTTTTATCGTATCCTTATCCGAATTGACTCTAGTAAGGATTTATAAGAGAAGGTTACCAAATAACTATGTTAATATATAAAGCTAAAGAGTTTTTGTTGTTTAAACGCGCTAATCTCAGGATTTAATACACCGTTTTTTTTCACTAATGGAAATCTACATTGCTTCTGAGTGCTATAGGCTTTTTATCCCGGGAAAATATTTATCCCGGAAAAACGGTTTTTACGCGGCCGGAGCCTCATTTCTACTTATATAAATATAAAGTTTAACTTAACTATTTTTGGGTTCATTGTATGTAATTTCTGTAACTTCATCAATCGTAGCATCTCCTGTGGGAGGGGGGCACCAGCTACGTATCAAGTAGCGGAAACTCGTCTCCCTCTATCAATAGTAGAAACCACTGTAATAATATGTGATTAAATATTACATGACACCCTTTGTGAAATCATTGGAATACAAAAATAAATCTGTCTTTGCGTTCATTGTTAGAACTTACTAAATCTGGTTAAGTTGAATAGATTATTCTATTGAGATTAATAGCGCCATCATGACATGCGTAAATAGAAATGTCTTTCTAACAAAGGAAGTAAATGGAATATTCCTTGATGTTATGTGATCAGTGTCGTCCATAAACAACTTCGATACCAGTAAACTATCTGCGTTGCTGGGCTTTGTTAGATCTCTAGCAATCAACAGTGACCACTCGAAACCCTGAAGCTATTATTTTACAACTTTCTCTAACTGTATTGCAAACTCGGCTTTTCAATTACTGTTAACAAGACCTTTCCTTTTGCATTCTATGTATCTCAATTGTTAAAGGGTTTTAAATTTTATAAAAAAACTATTGACTGAATTATTACTAATTTTTGTACCTAGGACCGTATTGAAATAAAACCATTTTGCGTGGGTGTTTTATTTTTAGTATAAAAAAATCATATCAATTAACAATTAGTGCAAAGCACAAACCATGACGACATTCAAGTCTCATCTCTCGTCTTTTTTATTTCTCGTCTTTAATTCATCGTCCTAAATGGCTTTTAAAAACGACTCTCCAACTTTCACTTCATAACACTATTTTCCTGTTTCTAACAACTAGTTAATACCCACTTCCGTCTATTTCAAATTGAATGTCTCGGAAACATTTTTCCTGCCTTGAAACTTCTAACTAGGTCTTCAGCGTTAAGGCAATTTATGTTCTATGGACGAAGATATTACAAATTTGGGACAATTTTCTTTAACTTGGCTGCTAATAATATATCATTACGCCTTTTTTTCTTTTTAGGTATAGGTAGGGGTGTGACAACCTCTTTTCTTGTCTTCCTCTTGGGATAATATTAAGCAAAGAAATTCAATATAAATTGGACACTGTTATTATTCTCGAGATGTGAGCATATTAGTCGTTAAACCTTGGTATTGAGTACACAGCACTGGTAATATCTTTAATGTATTAATTATGCAAATATTTTATACTAGCTTCCGCCCGCAGCTTCGCCCGCGTGGATTTCGGACTTCAAAAATGGAGCCGGTCGCGAACGTTCGAGAATGTTCGTTTTACGAAGCTACTCGCTAGGTGATTCGCTAGCCTCTAGGTGCCAAGCAAGCCGCCTGCCTGTGTGTTCGCGATCTTATATATATACAAAAATAATCCTTATAGCATGATTCAGTATTCACGCATGATGGCTTATTATTAGCGTATTTCATGTATAATATTGGTGTTTCTATATCGATTTCTATGATTCTTTTTTATGGAATATTTAATATTTATGTTAACTTTTTTAATTAGGGATGACTGAGAGTGTTATAAACGTAAGAGTAGACAAATATAATGAGAAAGCTTCGAACTGCTAAGCTATCGGGAGTTACACGTGTTATTGTGAGTCAACCATAAAAGATAGACATATGCTGTCGTGGGATATTTTTACATAATTTTAAGGAGAACATTTCCGTCATACATGATTTCTGTGTAGCTTTAACCATTAAGGTAGCACACGCGATGGAAGCTTAAAAAATGGAGTAACTTCTCCCGTTTTCCCAACATTTCCCTTCACTGCTTTGCTCCTATTAATTGTAGCGTGATGAAAAGTATACTATAACCAGCACAGGAGTATGACAAATAATTGTACCAAGTTTCGTTAAAATCTGTCGAGTAGTTTTTGTTTCTATAACGGTTATATAGACAGACAGACAGACAAAAAATTTACTAATTGCATTTTTGGCATCAGTATCGATCCCTAATCACCCCCTGATAGTTATTTGGGAAATATATTTCATGTACAGAATTGACCTCTCTACAGATTTATTATAAGTATAGATGACTTCTAGCAAATTGTTTATTGACCATTGATACTTGGATAATTACTGATGCCGACAGAATCACTAGAAAAAGTAAAATTACTCGATATTCATTATCGGATTTATTCCCTTAACTAAGTGCACGGTTTCACTCACTCCAAAGTCCTTAAAATAGTGTGCAATTCCAGTGTGACTTATTTATAAATTTTAAAAAATCTCATGGGAAGAAAATATAAGGAAAAGAAGTAGCCTATATGTTAATCCAGGAAATAGACTACCTCTCTTTAAATTTAACACAAATACGTTTGGGTATATCTACGTTTACTTCCAATAAATATACATCTCAATATTTTCACAAACTTTCTCGCTTATAATATTAGGAAGATCAAATAATATCTGTATATCAGTCAATTGACGCTGAATATAGTATGCGGTATATTCCAAAGGTGGTCCAGATAACGTCCTAAGTATTGGATGTATTTCCACAAACCTCAGTGCGAAGTGTCATCATTGTTTACTATCCAGATGGCGTATGCCTCTGATAGATTCGAAGAGACCTCGGCTTCCCCTCAAGGTTGTTAAATTCATGCAGAAAACACAGTATATAAGTAAACAGAATATAAATTAATTTCATATCGAGTCATCGCGAATGTTTAAGTATATTGTATTATTGTGTGGTCATAAAATTTTTACTTTGCTTTCTATCGGTATACGGCATGTATTTAATTGCCTTAATATGAGGCATGGATCTTCTAGTTGAAATTAAGGACTGCTATTCGTTCTTTACGTCGGCTTAATGCGAGTTGGTAGATTATACGTGAGCTTTATTGGTGAAAAGTTAAAGCCGTCTTGGCCTAGATTTTAATCCTTTTCCTGGATATCACAGCCTTTTCGTTTCTACACCCTGAACAGCTTCATAAGAGTGGCTAGTATATATTTTTCAATATTTTCTATCTTTTAAATTAAATTTTATTACTTTTTCCATCTGTGATCGACGCTATACACGTCCTTAAATTTAATTGTAATACAAACACGGCTAAAATCTGTTACTAAAATCACCATACAAATATCCAAAAACTTTGGCTACACAAATATTTTCCAGCAAACTTTTAACACTGACGTAGTTCCTAACTGTGGTTAAGTTAAGCAACAGTTGAGACGAAGCAAGCGCGCGGGGGTCAAAATCAATAGGAGCAACCCCGCGCCCCCCGCCAAAACCCCCCAAAACCCTGCTCGTGATGTGTGCCTTTCGGTTTTTATCATGTGATTTTGTACGTTTATAATTTGACACGGATTATGGTTTGATGGGGAGGAAATTACTATGTGATTGCTTGAAGATGGTTTGGGGGACTTGAGTCTGATTTATGGTAAAACGAATTGATTCGATATTGAATTGAAGGCGTTAATGATTTTGATTTTTAATGTTGATATTCGAAATTACCTAATTTTTGGTAACCCTTCAAATACCACAGAAAATATGACTATAAATTTAAGACACTGGAAATTGGATTAAATGGGAAAAATAATTAAACTTAAAAATATTCAACTAAAGACCTTAGCAACTTTAATTTTGAGTCGTAATTGCTAAAACGATTTACCAGCTACCTATCTCAAACACGTGGTTTAAAAATTATGACCCTAGAAATGCCAAATGAATATATCAAGTGTCTTTTGGTATATTCTCGGTATTCGTTGGTAGAATATTTTATAACTGGAATTTTAATTAACGCAACGTAGAACAAAGCGTTTTTACGTTTGAGTTTTTATTTCTAGTTAGCCATTTATAAAGACTTGTAGCGGTTACATTTATTTTTAAATGACTTTGAATTTAGAATACTAGTTTAAATTAAGAATTAGTGAAAATTTACGGTTTTACGAATACTTATTAAGGCGATACCTCAAGGTCCATTTTCATACATTTTGTTTCACCTTTAATCTGGGTAACTAAACAAGTATTGGCAAGTAAAGAATTTAAATTCACGTCTAGTTAGTGATTAGTTCTCGCAGTTGAAAGAAAAACGTAAAAATAATTAATAATCATGGATATTTCGGCCTTTAAAATTTAATATGACGATATTTTAAAGGCAGAAATATCCATGATTATTAATTATTTTACGTTTTTCTTTCAACTGCGAGAACTAATCACTAACTAGACGTGAATTTAAATTCTTTACTTGCCAATACTTGTTTAGTTACCCAGATTAAAGGTGAAACAAAATGTATGAAAATGGACCTTGAGGTATCGCCTTAATATTTTTGTGTAACTACATAATTAAATTCTAAAGATTGCCTCGGTTTTGTAGTTGACAGGATACGACTATCACGATGAGGTCTTGGGTTCGAATTTCGGGCCGGGCAAAGTGGTATCCAGTTTGTCTGCTCAGTATTAGCTCGGAGTCTGTGCCTGGTCAATGGCACTTAATATAGCACATGGGACTTAATATTCGTCGCGAAATGTGAATGCGTTACGCTTCTATCTACCTCCGAAAAGGGAGAAGGTGTGATATGTGTAATTGTAAGTAAAATTTTGCGTAAGATTATTTACAGATTTTACTAACCCGATAATTCTATTGTATTTGTTTGAGGCGAATCGAAACGATTGTTAAAATTCGGGATTATCCTGTTTGTTCTGTGTTCTTAAGGTGAGTGTTTCCCGAGAGGTTTAACTGTTCATTTTATTGCGATCGTTATTGTTCCTATCTTAAAAAAAGGATTTGTATGCCCATTGAGTTACTTTACAGTATTGGAAGTAATCTGGATCTTGTTTTTAGATAAACCACGATAAATAGACGCGGGACATGTATCGATCAATTTAGGTATAAAGTATGTCTTTGACAGAAAACTGAACATAAAATTTTGAAATACCCATTGTGCTAATCTTATTTATCGAAAGCCAAAATAAATACTTTGGAAATTTAAATACTTTTTTTTTAACATCAATTTGACTTTCTGACAACGAATTCCTCCATGTGTTAATTTATTCTATAGATTTATACCCTACTAATAATAAATCATTAAAAAAAAACAAATAATGTTTAAAGAGAACATCCATTACAAAAGTTTATGAACAAAGTGGTTAATCTATTACAACAGTAAACATTTAACCGTCTAGTTAGTTTAACAGACAACTTTATGCCGTGCAAAGAATACTAATCTTGTTGAAGTAGTTGAGACAGCTGATACAACAATAATTAACTTACAGAAGGCTCACTGAATACGTTTTTATTACAAACATTACTGTTAAGATTTTAATTAAGATGTAAGAATGTTATAATCTAGAAATGTTATTTTGCTGGACATTTCAGTTCTATTGTGTAGGTAAATGTTAATTATACAGCCTTTGAACAATGTTAAACTACTCATTAGTTTAAGCTTGGTAGCATTCATTAATAATAACTTCTGGATTAACAATTTTATGATTACATTTCTTAAATTAGGTACATATTGTTAAGGAAACGCTTTAAGGCATGAAATAACCTTATTTTAGACCGCTGCTTGTTTATTTTATAACGTAACAAAGAATTTCTAGAGAAAATGTAATTTATTCCCTATATAAAGACATGTTTATAGTTTATAATATATTTCACAGGTCATTATTTCAATTAACTTCAATTTATAAGAAGTGAAATTCATTAAACAGCTGTTTAACAAACTATGTTTTATTGTACTACCTTGTAAAACTAATTCCATATTAATATAAAAAAATATATGACTAGTAACATTATTGTGAAATTAGGTTCCAAGAAGATTGCTCCATCTGAATTCTACGTATTGGCTTTTTTTAAAAAATAAAATTAATCCTTCATCAATATGCCACTGCAAGTTATTATAGAACATGTCACAAATATAATAACTTTCATGTTCCGTTGAACTTTAAACACAATAAAAACTGTCAGATACACTCACGCAATATTCACTTTTCGCTTCCAATTTATTAACGTCTGGCTGACTTAAATACGAATTGAGAGCGATATTGTTGATATGTTTTTAATTAATATCGTCGATGGGAACAAAATCTCAATTAATTGAACTCTTGACCTCGACTGTAAAGCCATACTATCAGATTTGTTATTGCATTAGTATCCGTATTCAGATTAAATTAAGTATGATTTTTGATCAAAAAGTTCTCCACTCGCCAGATAACTAAGTTGAATAAAATTAATTTTAGATACATTTTTGTCTGTGTTCTAATTGACTGTTACTTATTAAAGTCGAAGATTAACCAAGAAAAACCAAGTTGAATAATACTGTAGCGTCATAATATTATAATATTTTGTGTTAATTTAGTCTTCTGAAAATTTTATTTTGTGGTTCGACGTTCTAGGTCGAGGTCAGCTCACTGATTAGGGATCAGGGTTTGCGATTTGTATCTTTTTGGCTCGGCTACTATTAACAATTACTGGGCTAATGTTAGTAGATGTTACTTCCCTGTTAGTTTAAGTAGGTTGGCACATAAAAATTCTTAATTAACGTTGCCCCAGTTGCGTCATTGTTTTCGTCTTTGCACCCTTTGTTTCTTTTTTGGAATTTCGGTTCTGTGTTGTTTTACAGAGTCGGATTTGTTGAAAAGTAATTAGTGCTTGCGGTTTGAAAATTTTGATGACAGTAGCGTGATGATCTATTATTAAATAATTAGACGTAAACGGACCCTTGTCTTGAAGCTTGCCTGTTATTACTCCGCGGGTTACGGAAACACGGGGAAGGGTTGGGTTACACCCAGTCGATCATAAACTTGTCATAATCTGCAACTTCGGTACATAGAAACTTACTACGCCATCACAACTTAGTGAAGAATTTAGGAAGATCAAACATATATGTATACTTACTCATCTGATACATTCCTTGAAATTTTGCATATCCTGATATGGAAAACCAAAATTTCATCGCTTTTATTCTTGGATTCTTCCAATGTTCATTAATGAGATACTGTAGTCTCTTTATGGTTCCTAATATAATTGCGATCTTTATTAATGTAGGTACATTTGACCTTCATATCTACTTTAAAATAGCAGTCTGCAGCTTTACTTAAGAATCAAAAGTATCGTTTCACATTAATTCCTTTCCAACACTTTTCTATTACAATGTTATCTTTCCATTGCTATAAAAGCGATATTTCCATATCATTTTACCAATGATGTCCTCAATGCATTTATTAACGTTTAATCCAAGAGCAGAGGACATCCAAAGAGACCGAAGCGTAAAGTTTTACGAATACTTTTTCCTTATTAGTGGCTCCCTGACACAATTTTCGGCAGCCTTGACGTTTATTAATGTAAATATTTGTTTATCCGCGATAATATTGTTCTTTTATTAGGGTTCGAAATAATAAGACTTTCAGTAAAAACAGTAACTATGGTATTAAATCTATATATATAAAAGAAAGTTGTGTTAGTTACACTATTTATAACTTAAGAACAGCTGAACCGATTTGGCTGAAAATTGGTGGCGAGGTAGCTTAGAACCAGGAGACGGACATAGGATACTTTTTATCCTGTTCCCACAGGAATGGGACGTCACGTACAATGTGGTATAACAAAACGAAATTTGGTATGGCGATAGATATACCCTGGAAAGGTTATAGGCTACTATCTCGGGAAAATATATAGCCGGTCTTTTATCCTGGAAAACTCTTTAATGCGGGCGAAGCCGTGAGCAAAAGCTAGTAACAAATTAAAAATTAAACATGTTTGGTTGAATTTAAACAGTCCATTTATGTAGTAGAAAATACTGCATGATTTCACATCTAATATTTTATTTTGTAATTAGAGTGTTAAAACACACACAGATCCCTTATGCCATGTTGTGAAAGAGAAAAGAGCCCGAGAAATAAGTTATAACAATATAAGTAATGTAACGCTTCTTTATGCCCTCGTTGAAAGGAAAGAACAAAAGCCTTTATGGCTCGGCTTAATCTTAGAAATAATTCACACTGGCTCAAAAACCTTTTGAGGGTGAGAATGCACTGCAAAGTATCTAATATATTATTAAAAAATAAATAAATAAGTACCTAATCGGATCAAGAGTCAGTTATAAATTGTATTTATTTTGTTTTTGCGGGGAGATGCAACTATCTCTAGTGATCGGGCTCAGGGGCCTTTTGAGGGGTTATGTTCAAGTCACTAATATTGGTATTTACGAGCGATACAGCTCATTTAACATTAGTTCCCATTTGGTCTTTAAACGGCCTAGGCAATAGAAGACTGTATCCTATCCTTTACTTGTGTATGCATTCCAAAGATTCAGTCATCAGAATAAGCTGGCCCTAATTCGTGGCTCCGTTCCCTTCATGCAACTTTAAATCGAATTTCTAGGAAATTAGACATTAGAATCGTAAGAGCTCCACAAGTTAGTCCCGCCGGCGAATTAAATGCGATTAAGTTGTTACGCAACCACCCTCTGAGTATTCTTTGGACGACTGACCGCATAATTGTAAGCCCGCGTCCGCAATTGAATCTTCTGTCTGTGTTAATAAGGTTAAATGTGGGTTGTTTTTGGCTATATCATATGGTTTACACCGAGAATATTCCTAAGATATATACAGCTTGATATTGTGTTTTTAAATGACATTCTTCTTTTTCTATCTTCGATGATTGAGTAAACAAATAAGCAACTTATTCATTTACGAAGCGAACTTCCCTTAATAGTAATAGTATCGAAAATATTATTCTATGAATTTCCCAAAATACTGTAAATAATCTTTTGAAAGCTAAAGGCGACCCGAGAGAGTTGGGTTTATTTATCATTAACAGCATCGACTGCATGACAATATAATCCTTGGGGACTGTTTTCTCAAGATAAATACGCGTGTTAATTTGGTCAACATTTGGTGTTCAGTTGCAAAATTATTGTAACCCTCGTTTAAATTTATGTCTGCAGTATCGAAGTCTAAAGTTATACTTTAAATACATAAGGCAAATGAAAACTGATTTTTATGATACAATCATAGTCTAGTGTACATCTTCGTTAAAGAGAGCTATAATTTGGATAAATAAACATTATTATTATTAAAAAATGTATGAATACTGGAATATCTAAAGTTAAAGTCCTATCCAGGGCCCTTATTCTGTATGATAGTGTAAACGCGTAACGCAGCCGTGTCATGTTATCTTCGAGAAATGTGCGTGGAATGGTATTCTGTAAGCCAAATTTCTATAGTCCTAAACATGATGCGTTGTGTTACGTGCTTGTTACGCACTGTCAAAATAACGTGCGGGATAGAGAATAAGGCCCCTGCAATACAAGTCCCACTATATTCCTACATTTCTTAAATAAATAGTTGAAGATTTGTTCTAAATTAAATTTTGTATCTAATTCCTTTTAGTAGTTTATACGTTTACTTCTTGTTCTAAATTCAAATTCAACTTATAGCACATATGCACACTGATATATAATATTTGTAGTAGTAGAAAGTATACAAAGATATATATTTTTATACGTGGTAATGAGAAGCGTGGCGCATATTTTGCCTAAGCGGTCTATTCGCAGCGAATCGATCGCGGTTTAAACTTAGTGCCCCCGAATAAGGTTTGCATTTGAATAATTTATATACCCGGAGCCTGTTCGGAAGGGGCAGGGTAATCCTATTTTAAGGTGTATCTCAAACAAAATGTGCTTGGAATGATTTGATGTAAAGATTTTTAAACTGCTTTTGTTGTCCATTGTATGGCGACGCAGTTTGCAGACTAGTGTGAATGTTATCGAACTAGATATCATTAAAAGGTTATATTTCCCCTCTGACATTTTGTATTTAGATTACGTAATTTTTTTTACCACAAGTAATAAGGTCTATAACGCCTGTTCTTAAGACGTTACTTTAATAAGTCAGTTTTCTTAAACAATGCCTAATATTTTTGTTTTTATGATGTTGTTTTTTTAAGTCTTTCTGATGGAACTTAAACCGCTAGTATCTGTTTATGTAGTACAAAAATATCCCTCAATTCGTCCATCCAATTTGTAACAAAAGGTTTTGAATAACAAAAGGTTTAAGAGCCATTTCTAAACTTAGCGAACGTCTTTACCTTTATTAAAAAAATTAAAAGGTGTTAAGTATTCTCGTTGTAAACCTCTCAAGGTTTGCTCAATTATTGCGAAGTCTCCAAAAATGTTGTATAAAGTTTTATTTCTTTGTGTCAATGGAACCGTCAGTTTTATTACGGTTTGTAAAATTAAGATGAGCTAATCGCTCGTCTGGTGGTAACTATCTCTCCTGCTCCAAACTGTAACATTATCCAAATATATTTAGTTTGTCTTGTGTAACAGGCCGATGTATAGAAGTGTATAGATATTGAAGAAAAATGTATATGGGAGGTTTTTATAAGAGCAATAGAAGCCAAAACAACAGTTTTTAATTTTTTTTTCAGTCCCTCTGTCTGTAATTGTGTACACGGATCAAAAACTACTGAATAGAATTCAATGCAGTTTACACCGATGTATTGGTAAATATAGGCTCTGCTTTTTTTGGAATAATATAAAGCTAGACTTTATCCTAGTAAATACGAGGTAGAGTCAGTTATAATACTCACATCAATAGAACAATTACCTTGGCATGTCACAAGCTAAGGAATCTATGAAACAAACATCAAAAGTAGTAAAGAAAACAGTATGATGCTAATTACCAGTGAAGAGAAACATGGCATATTGTATGCTTAACAAACACAATTATAGAAAATAAAATATAGCAGCACAAAAGAAAAACCTTGTTCGTCGCCGCACATAGCAAATTCAATAAAGTTTAATTATGTCCATAATTTAACTTCGATTATGAACGAGGCGTATTATCGTAATTAATCCAAAACTATCATAATTACATGTGTCGCTCGTAATGAACCATGCACTCCCGTGGGATAATGGAAGTTATTAAATTTGTGTTAGTCTGAATTTTAATTAAATTAAAATCATGCCCATTTGAATATTGGCACACCAAGGCCGGTAATTAATTAATCAGTTATAATGATTTCTTATGTTTACGCAAATTTTAGACATTAAAATTAAACTGTAGGTAGATATTGTAACTTTGACTTTGCGGATGACCAACACCTCAGTCTCCGTGACCATGAAGGCTGCAAAGTCTTCGAAACGTCGGGAGAAAAAGTAAAATATTAAAACTGCGATAAAAGCCGAAAATAGTTTAATTTTAATAATCAGTGATAGTACAATTTTCACTTATCTTGTATGATTTGGTTTTTCAGATAAAAAAATATTCCAAGGCCAAACATACAAAGAAAAGTCAACACAATTTGCTCGTTTTTTGTATCGCTAAAGAGCTAAAACAAAGGGACAAAAGAGAAAAAATATTATTTAAAATACTCAATTATGAGCACCCACTTTTTGCGAATTGTGTTCTGACCCATCATGTGATAGTGGGCGAGCCTATTGCCATATCCGGCGATTCCGGGCTGATACTGAGCAAAAAAACTCAAATATCACTTTGCCCGACCCGGGATTCAAACCCAGGATCTCAGAGCGCTGCCGAACTGCGCATGCAGTACAACTACGCCACCGAGGCAGGCAACTTAAAATGAGTGGTATTATAATAACTGTTCTACATATTGTAAGATGAAGTCCCTCACCGCATCAGTCTTTCTGAACTGTATAAACTCAAAACAAAACTTGATGAAAATTGGTATGGAAATAGTTTGAGACCTTGGGAAGAACATAGGGTACTTTTTATCCCGGGAAAATCTATAGCGGGATCTATATCTCGTAAAAACTATTTTACGTGTGCGAAACCGCGAGCAAAATCCAGTGAGATTATTAAATCTATTCCTACTTTAAATGCAATGCGCTGATTTATAGTAGTATGTTTAAACGTTAAATTTGTTATAAATAACACAGACGTTGCAAACATGAAAAACATTTTGCCTTTCCGCATTCATGCAAAATCTCGGTGCGGGAAAAAATATGGTCAGCGGACGCCTCCGTTATTAGCACTTACTTTTTTATATTCACACATATTTTCATTTCGGATGAAATGTCGAGTACTGCTTAAAGCGGGACAATCTCACAATTTGTGCACGTTGCTATAAAATGTCGCACGCCAGTCGACGCAATAGTAATATCAGTACATACATAACTATGTTGGTATCTATATGAGAGAGGAAAATCTCTGAATCTCTCGTTCCAGCCCTCCTAATAACCATTTGCTGAAGAAATGCTCAAATTATATTATACCGAATGTAGCGATATTATCATGGCTCATATTAGAACGCTATGATAAGGCGGAAGTGTTTAGAAATCCTTGTATCGTCCGCATAAGGTTGATTTTAGCTGCATTTGAAGATTGTTAGCGTTTTATATTTCGTTAAAGGGTCAATCAAAAATATTCTATGCAGCTAAAAATTCTGACCTAGCAAATGTAGGCCGCAAAGTTAACGTTAAATACTTTAGGAATGTGTTTTTAAGAATGGTAAAAGATGGTTTGCAATGCTAATGATCGAAGTTATTTTAAATTTCGTCTTATCAACGTAGAAACATTCTAGTATTCATTAGATGACTTGTTTTAGTACCTAGGTATTTTAGGACATAGGATCACTTTCCCTGTATGGTTACTGACTGTACCACAGCTGGGCACAGACTTCTTTTACTTAAGGCCGATTGTTCAATCATCAGATAAAAGGTATTTGCAGGATATATAAAAACACAAACGATTTAAAAATTACAGTGGTATGTATAAAGATGACAATTTGTCTCGCCTTTATGTTTAGTTAGGTTATAATTTATTTGTTGTATAAATCTTCGGTCAATTCAAAAATTAATACCAAACTATTTACGCTAATCGTTAAACCGTAGCACTACTACGAATTTGGGTAAAATTTGACATTTATAATATTTTTTTTGAAATTATTTTCGCTGATAGGCCTTATACCTAAACAAGTAATTAACCTATTTAGTATTCTATAAAAATTTCATTATTAATTTAAAGATCAAAATAGAGATGATTGTTAACACAAATAGTAATGCAAAAAAATATTCTACAGATGTTTGTAAGCGTTGTTAAAATCCTATCTCATACTTAACTTAACCAATATCCTCTCGAATGCACACAAAAATGATAAATTACAAGACTATCACAAAATAAATTTAGTGTCGCCGGCTTTATCTGGAGCCATTACTTGCAGACGTTCGCTGCAGTCTCTAGTATCTAATAATAGGACACGTTGGGTGGAAATGTAATTTAACTCCCTTATCTAAGACAAGACCTTAGGTTACCTACACTACTCTATGAATGGGGGTTCATTTTTATAAATAGTAATATGAAAAGATGTTATTGATTTTTCTTTAAAGATTCCATTTACAAACTTGATGTAATATATCGTACTTTTGATTCATTGTATTTTGCTAAGTTTGTTCGTGGCACCGCCGGTGTGATTGTTTTTTTCGGGATTAAAGTCCTGCTATATATTTTCCCGGGATAAAGTTTGGCCTATGTTCTTCCCAGACTCTCAAGCTCAATACTAAATTTTTTCGATAACTTTTCGGTAGTTTTTGAGTTTACCACGCTCAGACAGACAGACAGACACGGCGGGGACTTTGTTTTATAATGTTCAAGGATTCATAATGTCGCTAAAGGTTTAAAAAATAAAAGAGAAAAACTAATAATTAAAGCTATAATTATGATGATGATAAAATAAAGATGAATTTTAAAATTGTTTACATAATTTCATAAAATATTCACGCTGTGCAAAAATGCCTTCATAAGTTCGGTGCAAAAAACATCTCTTTAGGACACATGATATCTTGGTATATGCTCATTCTATACATTATACATATATGATGATATTACGAGACGATATTTCTATCCATTTCCTTTCAAGCACTATGTAAACTGCTTTCTTATTTCCAGACTAGGCACTTCTGTAAGGACCACGCTGTTACCTCCGGATATTTGTCTATCTTAGGTCGGCACTTAATCCCATATTTTTTTTCTTTCTGCCCTAAGTGTGTGGGTGCGGATATATTTTGTATCCTATCAGTTTAGAAATACTGTTCATAATATGTTGACAACTCTACAATTATAAATAGTGCCTTACGCGGACGACTTTATTTTGGCATTATCTACATTAAGATCCAGTAAGAGAAGCCAGCATAATTCTAGCGATCGTCGAGGGTTGCAAGTTGTAAAGACACGAAGGGCAACATTTACTGACTGACTAATATTAACCTAGTCCAGAATTAGAATTTTCCATGCCAATGGAAAATGCACTATACATGTTTTGTACAAACCGCAAAATCACTTGGTTCTTAGAATTGTAATATTCACATACGTTCCAATTTCTCGGTTCCTCGCAATCTTCCTTGTTTCCACGGATTTAATTTGATCAAAGCTCTCCGAAGCGCTGTTAGCTAATAAACGTGGATAGAGTACATGCATATACACAGGTGGTTTCTGACTGTAATTTTAAAGCACGAGTTAGGTAATAGGTGGGTCATCTGAAGGTCTCACGTGAGAGTCCAGCTTGGGTAGGTACCACGGCAATGTCTATTTCTGCCGCTAAGTGGCAGTGTATAGTCACTTTTGTGTTCCGGTTTGAAGAAAATTGTAGCCAGTCTTAATGCTGGATATAATAAGATTTGACATCTCATGTCTCAGGATGGCGAGCGCAGTGGAATAAAAAAAAACTTGGCTGACTTGCCAGAGCTGCTCACAGTAACCTACACGGTCATTTTGACATTGCGTTATTAAATGCTATGCCCACTCCAGATTTATCTCAGAAAATCTCACTCACACGGGCGTAGCCGCGAGCAAAAGCTTATTCACAAAATAATAAAATGTATATTTTATGATGAAGAGAAGGCCTACTTGTATTATAATCTCCACGCTCGCTATGCTCTCCACATTTGACTATAAAATCTCTGTTGCACGAACAGAATATAGGCACATTAATCATAGTAACCTTTATTATCCATTAAAAATAAGTACACACACATATTAGGTCGTAATTCAAAAACATTAAATGACGTAGATTATATAAAAATATAATACAATATATTATACGATTCTATAACAAAATAAATAAGGTGTTTTGGTTAGTAACCGAGGCTGGCGTTTATATAGAATTTTCATTGTAAAATAAATATAAACATAAGCGGTATAGGCTTATATTTGGATACAAGTGTGAATATAAATTATTTTAATTGATACAAATGACAAAACTGACTTCTAAATTGTAGGACTTAAGTTACCGACTGATAGTAAATCGCTGGCTTAGTATTACAAGATGTTATATTCGATGTGCAAATTGAATTTTATATCGTTTGTTATTAAGTCTTTTTCAATTAAAGTTTCCAATAATCCTCAAAGAAAAGTAAAGGGGTAACAGTGAAGTATTGTCTTTTATAACTTTTTTCGACATGAAAATTTTCCTTTTTGGAAACATAAGTAAATATTCTCAGTGATTCTTAGTTTAAAATTTCAGTTTTCTTTATACCAAAGACTTATTGAGCTTTATGATTCTTAAAATCTTATGTCGCAGGGTGACGAGTGTGGTATTGTCACCCTGAGATACCACAGTACTTTGTAATTCAAAGTTCTGCATGATGTTGCTATTGCTAATGGCTTGTTGTATCACTTACAGTCAGGCGAGCGGCGTGCTCGTCTCGTCTTTAAACAAAAAGATATATATATATAAAAAAAAGATGCTTCCATACTAATGACAAAATGCCCGTGAAAAACGTTTCTAAATACTTTCTGCCTGGGTCTGTGCCCCTTCAATGTAGGGTTGGCGCAAAAATCTTCGTCAAGCAGGTGACGTCAACTTCTAAGCAGCCAGTACCTATTACCGAGAGACCTACTTCTCATAAATAGCAATTATGTTCAGCGCTCGTATGGTTCCAATTTTCTCCAATTTATTATTTGCCGGCTGTATATAACAATTAGTTTATCTCGCAGCGTATGGGCTGCAATAAGTAATGGAGTATTCTTGTTAACAGATATCCGAGGCAGCGCGCTCGACTTATGCAATCCGTGCATCCAATAGAATTGTTGAGAAGCGCTGAGAATGTTTCTTATAGTATTTACTGCACTGTTTTAGCATTCTAAATTCTATCTCGTTTTATTTAATTTGAAAATTGCTTGGAGAAATTATATGAATCTTTCATTTGGGTTAAAGTAAATATTGACTTGACTTCCAGATTCCGTAGTTGTCTTTGTGTCATCAACATGTAGGTTTATGGATCTTTGTAATACGAGTCTATCGTTTATGAGTTTAACTAACCACAATAAGTCCATAAATATCATGGAAGTAACTACATTTAAAATAAAATGTACAGTTATTTCAAAATATTTCCAATAATAACATGGTAAATGGAGACTTAATATTATTCGAAGCTCTAACCAAACTTTAATTAACAGCGAAATATAGTCGATAATAAGCGGTCATTCGGTTACTTCGGTTTATGAAGTAACTAGATATATTAAATACAGATGACGGATATTATTAAGGTAATAATTTATATATCGCTTTCCACGGTCATTGGTTTAATGAAATTTCATCTTTGTTAGTTTGAAGTTGTTGTATTAGATTACGGATTATCTGGACGCGAGTTATTTATCTTGCCAATTGCAATTACCCTTAAGATCCTACAGTACTGCAACTTTTTATTTTGTTTTGAATGACGAACTTGCCGTTCGCCTGATGGTAATCGATAGAACGCCCATGAACAGTATAGACACTGCAACACCTTGAATTACAAAGTATTACTTGGTATTCTACGGCGGTCGTCATCCTGAGACATGAGATGTTAAGTCTTATTATGTCCAGTAGTTACACCGGCTACGAAATTATCCTTACGATCCTACAATATTACAATTATGTTAGTGTCACGCGAACACCAAATATTGTTCTTGAAAGTATTCAGGTGTCAATTATGCGTCCTGTAGGCTCTACTAAAATCATCTTTCTTATGAGTCTTTAAATCCAATTTTAATATTATATATAACTGTTTGAATTAGTTTAGAATGTATATTTTTAATTTATATGCTTCGTTTATATCCTATAGTGTTTTATTTAGGTTTTACATTCAAACATAAATTCATAAAACTAATGCAAACGTTAAATGGTTTTTTTCAATGTTTTTTTTATTTTTTAGTACGCATCTAAAATTACGTCGATAATAAAAAAAGGAAATGAAAATTTAATTAAAACTTCAGCGACAGCTTATAAGAGTTCCATTACAGTATTCCATTACAAATGATATTCAAAACCCATTAACACAACAATAAATTGCATAACAGTGTTAATTGATTTTGAATATTATTGCAATGACGTCAATGTCGATAATAGTTTGACGGTAAAAAATTCTCTGCTCCGCCATATACGCGCCGGCCCATAAAGAAATAAACACAAAACAATACTTTTGATGTCACCATACACTTTATAGAACACCGGACATATCTCAGCGATTGCCAATAATTACGCCAACAGATAATGTTACCCAGTTAAGTGTTAGCCAACAAGAAAGTAGGTCGAGTATAAAACTGGGCTGAGAGCTTTTTAGAGAACCTTTTTAGTGTCGCGGTGCTTGAAGAGACGAAACATGGTGTCGGCGCGAACGTGGACACCCTTATTGGATACTGAATAACGGTTCGCTGGATGTTTGAGGATTTTCTATTCGTATGAGGGTTTTTGTGGCGTTTGTGGACACACCTTTAGTTTGTGTTCGGTAATGATATTCTTGAGGATGTTGTTTTGTTTTGTTGACAAGTGTTTTTTATAGCAAACATGATGTATGGCTCATTTCATTCACATGGTTTATTTAGCTGTGTAGGTACAACCTTACACAATGTTGTGACTGCCCTTATTACCGCGTACGCGCAAACTTGGGAATGTACTCCCTTCATTGGTGTTCCCCGAGTGCTATGATTTGTCCTTCTTTAAACGAGGCTTAAAAGAGTGTTCAGAGTAGGCAACGGCTTGGCTGTGCCTCTGGTATTGTAAAGTCCATGAGCGGTAGTTTTTGATTACCTGCAGGCAGACCGCAGGAATTTCGAAGGTGTGTGAAGTCTACCAATCCGCACTAGGCCAGCGTGGTGGACTAAGGCCTAATCCCTCTCAGTAGTAGAGGAGGCCCGTGCTCAGCAGTGGGCAAGTAAATAATACAGGGCTGATATTATTATTATTATTATTAGACCGCTTGCTCGTTTGCCTAATAATAATATCAGCCCTGTATTATTTACTGTCTCATTGTTGGGCACGGGCCTCTTCTACTACTGAAAGGATTAGGCCTTAGTCCACCACGCTGGCCCAGTGCGGATTGGTAGACTTCACACACCCTCGAAAATTACTATAGAAAATGTTTCAGGTATGCAGGTTTCCTCACGATGTTTTCCTTCACCGTTAAAGCACACACTCGTTCACTAGTTTAGTTTACAGTTCACTCATTTACCTACTCAGGCAATATTAAAAGGCTTCTGAATAAAATAAGCCAGTTCCGAGCTGACTTTTAGATTTACCCACAAAAAATACCATGACTAAATTTGTACCGTTAAAACAATTTAAACTTTCGCTTTTGCGGTTAAGTACCGACCGAGTAGCAAGAAATGGGGCCTGCAATGGTTGTTTGGGGACAAATAATGCTGCCACATTTAAATTCATACGTCGAGTCCGCAACAATACTTCAGTAATTACTATTCAGGGAATATTATGGAAAACAGTTAAGATGGAAGATATAAGAAAAGTGCAGGATGTGTTTCTCCGTACGTCCAATACTAATGCAAATTGGAGGTATGCGGTGAATTTTATTACACTGATATATGCAAAGATAATTTTTAATCCGCAAACCAAATGTAATAAACCAAAAGATGATATCACCTTTCCATTATACTTCCGATGAGACGAATACAAAATATATAGAATATCTTGCTATGAGCTAAAATTACAATGCCTCGTACTAAACCTACTTTAATAAATGGATACATAAAAGCAGTTTCAATAATTTTATCACCATCACGTAGAAGCAACATTGTTGCGTCTTTTCAAGTGATAATAAATTGTAAACAATTTTGTATAGACGCACATCGGATTATGCGAAGATACGGCACTTTGAAGATTAAACAACATTGTGACCGACTTTATGTGGATTTGAAAACGACTTTTATTTTAAAATTCATCGTCCCATAAACCCGTATTCCATTTCAATCAATCTAATCTTTATTATGGTTGCCGGGTAGCCCTCCGAAATGTAGATCTTATTGGATTTATCTTAAAGTATATATTGTAATTGAGTCCTTTTAGGGTTTTGGTTTGAATGATATTCGTTTTATGGCGTTTTTAGTAAAGAACCTATGTATATATAATATAATAACTATATAGTTTGATAAAGGTTGCCGGAAACCGTTAGATGCAGTCTATTTCTAATAGTTTGGTCTGGATCTCTGTAGTCTGTAGGGAGACCTATGTATGTACAGTATTAGACTTCCAGCGGCTGATTTTGGTTATATATGTATCTTGTATAATATCATTTAGATTTTTATAAAGCTCCTGATTAGTCTCTAATACTTTTTTGTTTACAATACATTGTCCATGTGCATAAAAAAAATGACACAAAACGTTAATTCAAAAATAAAATACGATTACCGGTTCAATCATTCGAGGCAATTTACAAGTAAAGCATGAAGCAGAAAGAAAAAGAAAGGACAGTTGAGGTGTACACTGTACAAGACACATATAATATGCCAAATACGTACATATAACTACATATCTGAAACGAAAATAATACCTAGCGTTTTGTTATTGTAAAGATATTTTATCACTAGTGTTATGACACGTGAACTAACATCGTCAATAAGATTTATAGTTCTGTATCCATTTTAACGCAATTTTTTATCATACAAATCGTCGCTTAACTGTATTTATTATTGTTTCTATTGGTTTTCAATTAACTGTGTTTATCATAGGCCTCTTTATAGTTTATTTCTTATAGTTTTCAGATCTTCAACACTTTTATTGTGTTGGCAATAAATTACTTAATATCCCTAGGATAACGTTTCATAAAATATATTATTGTGTATTCACGTGTTTTGTTGTATGACAATAGTTTTTATTACCTTCTTGGTATTTTGATATTGAAATTAAACTAATTTTTCGGATTCTATCGCGGTTTTTTGTTTTTTATTTTTCTCCCGACGTTTCGAAGACTTTGCAGCCATCATGGTCACGGGGGGGACTGAGGTGTTGTTCATCCGCAAAGTCAAAGTTACAATATCTACCTACATTTTACAATTATACAACTTTTTTAAATTTTTAGCTGTTGGTGGTCCGATCTACGCAGAATGAGCTCACAGTGTCTTGAAGTCTGGCAGCCGGTCTTTTGGGTTCCGATTTAATTAAATGTAGAATCCGAAAAATTATTTTAATTTCAATGTCTAACATTCGCGTAAATATAAGAAATCATTATTTTGATATTGTTTATAGGTTATATGTAAACAATATATCAGAGTCAAATATACCACCTATATACATATATATATATATATATATATATATATATATATATATATATATATATATATATATATATATATACAACATCACGCCTTTTTCCCTTTTATAAGTAAGCAGAAGTATAACACTCACTTCATCGGCTGTGTTAGGAGGAAATTACGATTTACCGGAAACAATTCTAGACTAAGGAGTGATACTGAGCAGAAAAACTTAATATCACTTTGCCTGACCGAGAATCGAACCCGAGAACTCGTGGAACGCGACCTTGAGTTGAGAACGCGTGGTAATGATACAGTGAACGCAATGCAACTAGGTCACCGAGGCGAAATATAGTGTGTTTTTAATGTTATATAGTTATGAGTACCTATTAAAGTAAGATCTGATAAAGTAAATGTTTTTGAAAGCACTCTTGTGGCACAAATCTCTACTACGTGAGCTAGATATATAAAGTTCAATCATAATCCGCTCAGCCGCTGCAGCGTGATTGAGCAGCGATCAACTATCTTCTTTCTCGTTTATAAAGTTAGGATTTTAAAATAAATAGATTCAATATAAATTAACTTGATGTTTTCAAAGCTATACGATTTGAATTTATTTAAGAATTAAATAACAGCTTTTTAAAAACAATCACGGTCACAATTTAATATTGTCATTTAAATAAATTAGGTATTGCTCGCGATTTCGCCCATTTCGAAGACTTTTTCCTCTATATAAGTCTTAATATATGCAGTTTTAGGATGCAGTTGGTTAAAAATAACCATAGATGTAGTCCAAAGACCAAATTTCATCTATATTGGTTCAGCCATTTCTAAGTTTACTCTTATTACTCTGCATCTTCAACTTTTCGTATTATAATATTAACAAGGAGCAAAGTTTTTCATGCAACTTAAACGTTTGTGCCGAGTTTCAATCTCGCGACTATACATAACAGAAGATATTATCTTAACTGAAGTATAAGTTATTTCTCCCATAGTTTTATTAATAGTTTGAAGCGTAAAAGTTGGTTAGATCTTTGATTGGCCTTTGATTGGCGTTTTAATTTATAAATATTGGGTTATTGGGGTTAAATAATTTTGCAATTATTATAATTTTACAATGCAGCCAGATACAAACAGAAAAATTAAAAATCCTTTTAACAAAGAATTAATATTTTATCACTTACTTTACAAATGAATTTACCTACTAAATTATAAAAATAAACATATACACTCTCAGTGTGTTCTTTAAACTCTAAAAACTCTTTAAAAGTAACAATAAATTCTTACAAACGCTATGTACATATATTCTCACACGTAATGGCTACAAATCCCACTGAAACAGCCGGTAAAATGAAGAATTTTTACATTAACTCACTGTTTTCGCTTTAAGCTTTATCTTGGTATATTAGCGAGTCCAAATGATCATACTCTTAACGAGGTTTTATGGTCTTGCAGTGGATTAGTTATTCAAATATGGTTAGAATATTAATCAGTCTTGGTTTTTTGCCGCGTAGGACATATAATATTATAATCTGTATTTAGCGTTTTAACATTTATTTGTTTGACAATTAACTCAAAACAAAAATAGACTAAACACAAAATATGAATACAAGTATACATAATATACTAAATACAAAATATACTAAACATAAAATATGAATACCAAGGAAAAAACACTTTCTTTTTAAAATGTTCACACACCAATATAGCGGCGACGATTGCCTAGTTGTGCGTGGAACGGACTGCCGAGACGAATATCCACAGGTTCAAAATGCAAGAGCACACATCACTGATTATTCTAAAATTTTATTTTATTCTTTGTGATTTATCGCTTGCATGAACGGTGAAATAAAATATCGTGAGGAAACTTGCATACCTAAGAAGTTGTCTACGAAATTTTGAGGGTGGATAAAGTCTATCAATCAGCACTAGACCAGCTTAGTGAACTAAGGCCTAATCCTTCGCAGTAGTAGAAGAGGCCCGTGCCCAGCAGTGGGACATTATATAATACAGGGCTGATAATATATTATTACACACCAAAATATACCACAGGAATTCCTTAAACAAAAAAGTTGCTAAGGCGGCCTTCAATTTCCATTCTATCAAGTCATTTATTCTCTCGCTCAGTTATTTACGCTTTTACCACGCTTTAGCATATAAAATACGTCGTTTTTCAAGAGGTCCGATCAAATATCAAGGTAATGTAGTGAAGTCGTATACTCAATAGAAATAAGATTTATCGAGTATTCGAGTTTGGAAGCGACCCTTTTCACTTATATTGTGCATAATGTCCTGGGTCTTGAAATATATTCGGTAATATATCGAATGTTAGTGTCGTAGCTTAGATGAAAGCAAAGCATATATCTCCATGTTCCCAAAACCATAATTTACTATGCCTTTGATTAAAACCTCAATTGCTTAAACAAGAAGATTGCTTCATCACCCGCTGCTAAATAAGAACTTACTTAAACATTTCATGTATAAGAGAAGCCTGGTAATTTATATAATTTACCTCGCTCAGAGATTCAAGGCCTTGCATTAGAATAATCTTACCCGTTGCACCTTAAACAAACGCAGTTCTGGCAAACCGCCAACTCCTATGAGACTAGCACCTGTTTTGCTAATGCTGGATGAATTCTGTATCAAATGCTTTGTAGTTTGCCGTTGTGAATTTAAGAGTTATCGCTTTTCAATAAAACTTTTTTTGGAGTAACGTTAATTGTTCTTCAATTGAGCATATGGTAAATAATAAGAGAATTATCTTTACTAATATTGTAAAAAGGTTAAGTTTGTGAGTTTGTTTGTATTCCTATTATTGAATTTTTTTCAATAATAGGAAACAACTTTCTCCTAAGGTCTAAAGGCAATTTATTCTCCCGGGAAATAGAAAAAACAGGATTTATATGATGACGAAAAGTGTATTAGTTACGCCTCTGCCTACCCCTTCTCTGACAAAACACAGCAAGTGTGCCATACTAATGACAGATTCGAATAATGAAAACTTTAGCAACAGGACCATCTCTATTTTGATATTAATTGAAAGTAGGCGAACCAAGTATAAATTAAAAGAAACCTCTAATTGAATGGAGGGAACACGCAATCGAGTTTGAGCGTGAATTAATTTCTTTTCAATCATAATTTTATTTACGTCTGGGGCGAAAATTTTGTGGACTTTGCTATATATGATGATGGCGTTAGAGTGGACAGACTGAGAGAGACTGCGAGGTTCCATAATGTGCAGTAATTATTGTTATTTATAATTTAATTGGATAAAATGTATATAATCTGTATATGATACCTTGTATTTGTCACATAAATATATAACGTTTGTAAATATGTCGTATGTATAGTGAATA
>NW_023592880.1:0-30083 GCF_014839805.1 Manduca sexta
TCAGTAAGTTATCTTTTATTTATAAATCTATTAGCTGTTATGTAAGATAGAAGATAAACGTATTCGAATAAAATGACAATTTCAAAAAAAAAAAGAAGAAGATTAAATTATTTTTACTATTGTATAAAGCTGAAGAGTTTGTTTGATTGAACGCGCTAATCTCAGGAACAACTGATTCGAATTGAAAAAATATTTTAGTGTTGCATAGCCCGTTTATCGAGGAAGGCTATAGGCTATATATCATCACGGTTTGACCAATAAGAGCGGAGCAGTAATGAAAAATGTTTTAAAACAAAGAAAAATGTATTCCGTTTGAGAGCTTCCGTTACGTGAGCTGCGTTAGCGGTTAAAGTTATGCAACAAATATGTATGACGGAATTGTTCCCCTGAATAAGTTCTAAAAATATATTATAAAACAAAGTCCCCGCCGCATCTTTTTGTCTGACTGAACGAGATAAACTCAAAAACCACCCAACGGATTTCGATGAAATTTGGTGTAAGAGATAGATAGATTAAGATCCAAAGAAGAGGGAAGGACGTAGGATACTTTTTATCCCGGCAAAATATATAGCGGGACTTTTATCTCGGAAAAACTGTTTTCACTCCAATGACAGCTATTTTAATATATTTGTATTCCCTTCAGATCCCTGGCACGCTATACTTCATGATGAGGGAGACTCAGTACGATTGGAACATCACCATGGAAGCGGATCAGCGCGTTGAAACTTGCCATCAGCAACCGAACGCACCGAACTCCTTAGGAAGGATGTTGGGAGGCACCAGCTCCATGAGCTACCTGATGTATTCCAGAGGGATCCCGCGGGACTATAACTCGTGGGCAGCTTTACTCGGAGACGACACGTGGAAGTGGGAGAATGTACTGCCCTACTTTAGAAAAGCCGAAAGTGTTGCAATTCCTAAAATACTGGCTTCGGACATTGACAAAGATTTATATGGAACAGAAGGATACTTCAAAGTCAGTGTAGAAAAATACGACGATGATGAAAAATATTTTCAGACATGCAATGACATGGGATATCAGGAAGTGCCAGATTTGAACGAGAACCATCCTTTAGGTTGCTCTCGAATGAAAATTGCAGTCGGCGACGGCGCAAGGCAAAGTACTGCGCGCGCATACTTAACGCCTATTAAAGATAGACCAAATTTATATGTCACTAAACACACTCAAGTGACCAAAATACTTTTTGATGGCAACAAAAATGCTATAGGCGTAGAAGCACTCACCAATGATGGTAAAACTATGGTGTACAAATCCACAAAAGAGGTCATTGTATCTGCCGGCGCGATTAACACTGCAAAACTCCTCATGCTGTCCGGTGTCGGTCCAAAAGATCAACTGCAGAAACATAACATCGAAGTCATATCTGAGCTGCCCGTTGGAGAAAACTTGCAAGACCACGTTTCCACTATTTTAATCCATAAAACCGAGAAGGCAAGCGGACCGCCGCCGCCTATGAACCCCTATGAGTACCCAGCTCCCACCATATTAAGTCACCTAACTTTTGACAAGTCACAAGGGCAAGCAGATTACCAAGTCGGTAGCTTTATCGTCCCAGAAAGCATTGTTTTGTATTATTGTACGTACAATTTCCGCTTTAAACATCAGATTTGCGATGATCTTTACACTTTGATTAAAGGAAGGAAAGCGATCTTCCATATGTTAAGCATTCTAAATACTAAAACGAGGGGCAAAGTAGCCCTGAAAAGTTCTAATGCCCTCGATCATCCCGTTATCGACTATAAGTATTTGTCCAACGAAGAAGATTTAGAAAATACTGTTAACTCTCTTGAAGATTTCTCTCGCATTGTCGAAACAACACATTTGAAGAATGTGAACGCTGAATTAGTCGATCCGGTGTCGGTGAACTGTGGTCAGTTTTCTAAACAAAGCAAAGAATTTTGGAAGTGCTACTCGAGCTGCATGTTCAGTGGTTATAACTACTTCGCTGGGACTTGCGCGATGGGGTCTGTCGTAGACACCAAGTTGAAGGTCAAGGGAGTGCAAAATCTGCGAGTGGTGGATGCAAGCGTGATGCCGACCATCACCAGCACCGGTGTGATGGGACCGGCCATCATGATCGGCGAGAAAGGTGCCGATATTATTAAGCAAGAGTTCGGACTTTCATAACAGCAATTATTTTGATAACGTCAGTGGCACTGGATTCTAAAATAGCACCGAAACAACATCTGTTTACAATTTACAAATATTTGTCTCGGGTTTGGTAATGGGATCGAAGTTCCTCAAAGTTTCTGATATCCGTGACGCTGAACTTATATATGTATTCTGTAATAGATACAATATTTTTTTTTATCTACGATGACAAATTTTTTATGGTATATGATACGTGAATATGAAGCTAGGACTCTTGGGTTTCATGGATTATATGTTATACTGCTTATTTTTTGTTGCAAAATAAATTCAATTCATTTCTGTACTTGGTTGTTCACTTTGTTCTGTGGTTTTTCTTATTATTCTTTTGTTGCTTCTATCGTTAATTATTTCGTCAATTACAAAACTCATTTATTTCCAGATTACAGTTTTACAACGTGGTAAATGATTAAGTATGTGACATGTGAGTTTGATGATCATTGAAATTTGATGTAATTATTAACATGTGCCAAATAGTCTGTGATCACCTTTAAATGTGTCGTCCATGACAATAGGACAACGTAACGTAATAATCTATATATATAAAAAATGAATCCCTATTTCCCTTGGTCACGCCATCACGCGTGAACGGCTGGACCGAATTCACAATTTTTTTTTGTTGTGTTTGTTATTGTTAGGAGAAGGTTCTTATGAAATAAAAAATTAAAAAAATTGCGCGGAAAATTAAGAAAACTTAACGAAAATATTAATTTTATATAACTGTCAATTGTTTGAAATAACTGTCAGCGATTGACAGAATGCGCGCTACAAATTCATAGTTAAGACGGGACAACGTCTGTCGGGTCAGCTAGTTGTTAATAATTCACATAACATTTTGTGAGATTTTCGGGTTGAAATTTGGATTGATTGGCAATAAGTCAGCCATTGTCAATCTTTGTGACAGAACAGAATACCTCTGCTATAATTTTTTCACATATAAATATGTAAATAATATTAAAGCGTATGTCTAATATTGACTTTTTTCCTTATGAGATAATGCGATTGTTCACACGCTACAAAAAGTATAAATACGTTTGATGAGTAACGCGTTTACAGAGCACCGAGCGATATTTTAGAATGACTTGATTTCAGTGATTCAAGGGTCATTTGGTCTCGGAACCTATTATAACAAGCGATCTAGCTCCGTCAACCTTTATTTTAAATCTAATGTTTACATTCAAAGTATTAGTAGTTCTAGGTAAATTAAAAAGATGTCTCTATAACTCAGTTTTAAATTTGTAAGTTCTGCATGACTGATTGTTCGCCTCTATAGCGGAAATAAGTTACCAAGAGGCGGAACTTTTCGAATAATATAAACTTTAATAGACTATCACCGATGTTTTTCATTTTACGTATAATTTTTCTTTACTGTATTTTTGTTCTTGGTTCGATATAGCTTTAAAATACTATCATTTTAAAAATATTGTTGTTAGACTTTGAACATAGATGGAGCAGGGAACTTTCCAAAATAAAATAGATTGTGAATTATTCCTTTTTGTTGGATAATAGATGTGTCCACAAGTAACAAAAAGCAAAAATAAAAACTATTAAACAATAAAATCGACTATAAAAACACAATCCACAATAATTTAATTTCAGTTACGGTTTCATAAGAAACTATTCAAACACAAGCAATTTTATTTTAAATTGGGCACTGACTTAAAAAAATATTACACGAATAATTGGGGAGAAGATTACATTACTTGTGTTTTAATAACTTCTCATTTCTTCTTCTTATTACCGCCTTTACTAAATGATATGTCTTGAAATTTTCTAAAATAAGCATTATTATAGTCGCAATAAAATCCCTTTAGTCAATTTTACGGGATCCAGGAAAAATAAAAAGACTGGAATTTCAGAATTATGATCTAGAAGCTAATCTTTACAATTACTGTTTGTTATCCGGGAACGGACCTTTACACGGGCAAGGCTATGAACAATATCTAGTGTATAGAGTTTGTATAGTGAATACTTTCAAAATGTTACTCCAAAAGCAATATTACTCTGTGCCAGTTTAACGGCTTCCCGACAAATCGCAAGAGACTCGGGGCTTAAACGCGCATATTTGTGATTAAAAGTTGCCGCTCAAATAAGCTTGGAAATATTTTATTATAATGACATACTAACTTTTGTTATAAATTGTTCGCTAAATATACTATTGGTTGGCATTTCTGCGACGTTAGTTAAAGGTTGAAAACCGCCAAACGAGCAGCCATCTTGGACGGTAAAGTGAATGTGTTAGTGAGACGCAAGTTACAAGATAACTTGGTTAAATTGTAGTTACTTACAGGTCCCGACTACGTTAATGGATAGATTCAGTCGGAGTGACATTTCATAAAGAACTGGTGTAAGTAGCATCTTCTTTTTGGCACCGTCGGTCTGACTTTTGATGAATGTTAGAGATAAAACAATTGCAAGGAAATGATGATGTCTTCTTCGTAATTTTTTATCAATTGAATGATGATTCGAGCAAGCTGTTCGAACAAATTGGTGCTTACATCCAGCTGCTTGGCTACATAAATAAATATTACTATGGTTCCTGTCTAGACCTAATACGGTAAATCCTTTTTCACTTACCATTAGACCAGCTTCTGCCCGTCCGGGAAATCCTCTCCTTTCCCGTGACTTGTAACCCGAGCTGGCAGGTCGCGAGACCGCAAGTAGCGCAGTTCGTTAGCTAATTGCGTCGGAAAATTAAATTCTAGCTCACTTCGGCCGATGCATTTGGAACATTTAGCTGCCGTTGCGGCCTAGTTAGCTACAACAGTTAATTGTTGGAGCCGCTTTTAAATATTGCTTAAGTAGTTAATGTATTTTTGTGGAAGCAGTAATAGAAAATTAGGCAGGTATGTCCGGTTGTTATAAAAGCGATAAATTGGAAATAAAGGCAGTTCATATAAGTGTAGCAAATCGAAGCAAATCTCGCGATGAGCTTTTATCTCTACATAATATAAAACAAAGTTTCATCCAATTTAAACGGTTTTTTTCTTTAGAGCACTTAAATAGAATCTCGTTTTTAAATCTTCCTTTATTTTGATACTTATATTGTAGAACTGGTTAAAATCAAACAATTCGCCATCTCAGGCGGTCTGCCATATTATATTAGGACTAAGTAATTATATATTTTGTATTCTTCTCAGTAAATACTTATATTTGATATTCATATCAAGAGCGTGCATGAAAAATAACTAGCCCAACTTTATATGCGTCGTCCGCCATATTGAATTTAAATTAACGTCACTAAGCTAACCATGCTTTTTCATCTAAACTAAAAGTGAGTCCAAGAAATCATTTCAATCGGTTGAGGATACCTCCATTAAAATTATTTTCAAGTTTTCCCCCGAACGTACATACAAACGTTGCAAATGAAATAAAAACTTGTAAAAAGAAGCATTCGACTAATAAAAGTTTAGCAATAGCCAGCGAGGCCGGTCTAGCCTCTCGTACACCTAAATGTTGGAGATCCCAGCCATGAGTAGCTATGTATGTTCTTTATCGAAATGTTGAATGAAGTACATACATCGTATAATTTTGCTATCAAATTTGTTATTAGCTATAACGGTTTATTTCATAAACAATATAATACATTTTATTTAATTGATTTTAAATCTTACCCAACATGTTTGGTGTTCAGGGTAACATCACCTGCACGTAGTATATGCCTTAGGTTCGCAGAAGAAGCTTTGACTCCGATCCGATAACCTGCATGGAGCCATTGTGGTACATTATGTTCAAACACCTATTAAAAAAGCTGGAGAGGTCATTGGGAATGTAGAATAGTCGAATAGCTAAATAACAGACTTCGTACAAATAATAAAATTATTTAATGCAATACAATTACAAATATAATTAAAAATATTAATAATATCAAAATTAATACTAGTTCTAAATTAAAAGCATTATCTAAATTAAATGTAAAATCTAAATTATATAAACACGTGCTGTGTATAGTAATCGCATCAGCTGGCCCTCTTGTGCCGGTGCGCGTGCGCGTGCGCATCCATGCTCGCGTGCAGGTGGCGCGGGCACTGCATACACCTGACATTAATATTAATGACCGTTACTATAAGATCCCCTTCGTGTTAGTACTGGAGAGTTTTTTGTTTTAGTTTTTAGACTGGTACGGTGGTACGGTAAATTTGGATTTTTCTTCCATGGTAATTTGATAATGGATAAATTTAATTTTGCCACTGTAGAGCTTACAAATTTTTATACAACTGCGACATGGGCAACCAACAGTAAACGGTTACTCAGTATTTCCCTCAGCCTTTCCCTTATCTACCAGACGGACATCATCAATATAATTCCAGAATCTACTCTAGGATGCAATTTTTCTCGTTGGTTTACACTGTATTAGTCCAATACAATATGTTTACCATCAGGTGTCAGAACAAATATCAACCTCTGTATCCTTTCGGCTGCTCATACTAACCAAACTGTACTTACTTGGGATGCAGTTGGTCCCATTGCCGCATTTTCCTGCACATGTTCTGTACTTTTGCGTTGCTCTTGCCATGACGAAAGTCTGGGGTCTGCGTCCTTTTGCTATACTTCATGTGGCCCTGGTAAAAGTTTCCTGAAATTCAAAATAAAGGGTCTTAAATATTTCAAGACATCAATATGATCTCAGTCGAGCTGGGCCTAAATATGCAGTGAAAAAATTGGTTACGATGCTTTACCATAACAATTTTTTAGTATTATCTTATTATCTACTTAATATATAATTTCGCTCAAGTAATTATGCTAACCTATTATAAATCATTTGTACCATTTTTCTGTTTTTCGTGTAATGTGGCCTTATCGAAGTCCATTGGGAGTTGACTCTCGTGGTACTCCCTAGAGCCGAGCGAGCATGTCGACTGCGGTAGTCTAGACTCGAACGTTCGATCTATTAGACCTGACGAAAACAAATAAATTATCTTAAAAGAAAGTTGTAATTGATAATGGGACGTAAGTTGTTAACGAAAGGATTCTTTTTTGGGAATATTTAGGTTTACACATATGATCTAAATTAAAATAATATCACTTCGTTTGACTTGATGTTACGCAATAAGTAAGCAATGAATGGCGATTATTTGAAATACAGAATTCATTTACGAGTCACACTGTAATATGATCTACTATCTATTAGAGAAAAGATGATACGTGATGAACGAAACATATATTATAGAAAGAAGATATTGCTACGAGTGATAATTTATAATTTGTTGTAACTAAGAAAGCCATGCCGACATACTCAAGTATCTACGTTAAGAAAAAACAAATCCAACGCTCACCCCTCTCTTCGACAAACTCCAGCATGGAGACAGCAGTGCGCGCTTTACTCACAACTTTGTTAGTGAAACTTTTTGTTTTCTTTGTTTCACGTCAGGCCTGAAGTCACTCGATTCCGATACTTTGAACAAATCAGAATCCTAAAAAGACCAGAGTGCTCAATACCTTAGTATCTTTTGTATTGCTGGCGATTTGTCACCCGTCTTAGTAATTTTTAACCCTATTTCCCAACAATACTAAAGAAAAATAGATAAAACGGTCTTTACTACCTAACGTATAGGAGACCTAGCATATAGTATTTTATTGTCGACCAAGTATTATGTTAAGCTATATGAGAGCTAGCACTCATAGCACACGTAGGTGTATTGAGGCACTTACCGGCAACACCAGAATATCTCTCAACTCAGGTGTAACATCAACGAACTCCCAGAAAGCGCACACCTTCCTCTGAATGTAATCTGTATCTAGTTTATCATCAGGAGTGAAGTCTACTACCAGATGCTGTGCAAGGAGCGGCTCCCCGCACGCGCTGTCTCCGAACACGCTGAACGACCGCACCGACCCTGGCGGGTTACTCGTGGTCTCAAAAGTATCCGTGGTCATTGACCCACTAATTTTCAACACTGATGCCTTATCACTATTCATTACAAAAATCTTATACAAATTAAGTATAACGTTATCAAATGTTATAACATGACATATTGGTTTTGTTTTTATCTATGGATAAAATATTAGCTTGGAAACGGAAACATAATGAATAGGAAATTAATGTTCGGTGCTCTTTGTTTATATACCTATTAAATCTATATAAAATACTATTGATATATTTTTTTAAATTTTTTATTTCCCTTTTATTATTGGGAAGGCAAAGGGTTCTAGCCCATACAGCCTCGTCATTAATAGTGCTTTCAATGAGATTCAGTAAGATAAGGCCTAAGCCAATACTGTAGATAATTATTATATACCTTTATTGTCAAAACCATAGAGGGAGATGCATTTCAAAATGTTTGTTAAATAGTTCCATCTCATCTCTTAAAGTAAAATATAATATTCCCTGTAGGAAACTAAATAAAGTACTGATTAAAACGTCAATCAGGTAACCGCAAGGCACAAAACACAAAACACTTTCAGAAGCTTTGGAACAGCTTTATATAAAATTGGCAGCCTTCATACTATGTGTTACTCTAACAAATTAATTAATTTGACTAAGGTTCTACATATTAGAAGGTTATAAATATTACAACTTATAAGTTTCACACATTAAAACGGTAATCAAAGAGATTGTAATCTGACCTCCATGAGTTAAATATCCCAGAAGCCAAAAATAATTATGGTCATTAAATTGTCAAAACTAAAGAAAGAAATTGCATTTTCAGAAGAAGTTATATTATAAAGTTATATACCTAAAAAATAAATATTACAACACTTCATAAAAATGTACACCGACGCGAGCACACAATACGCTATAGACGAAAACATACCAAACAACGAACAAAATATCATCGATGAGGAATATGACAAGAGAAGCTACGAAAACAAACGCAATGACGCAGTTCTAGTGTTAAAAGAAGAGAAGAGTGAAGAACCTGAAGACATTCACGAAGCTGTTGAAGAATGGGCGCGGCGTTCATCTGGAGTGAGCGACTTTAACGATGTAGACTGTGGTGAGCCTGCAACGGGACAACACCTGAGAATCAACTTCGCGTTTACTGAAGATGATAACATAGAGCTGGAGAATAAGTGTCGCAGTTTTTGGAAGTTTATCGCTAGCCATCCACATTTGGAACAGATCAAGGTTTTGCCGGTGAGGAAATATGTTTCTGTGGAATAATGTCGTAAGGAGTAATTATAATTTAGGCGGTAAGAGTTGTTACTCAGTAAAACCCAGTGTTAATGCCCTCGCCATCCTGACACATGAGATGTTAATTCTCATTATATCCAGTAGTTGCACTACTACAATGTGAATAGTCAAATTTAAAAACTTTAAAGTTCGCGAATAGTTCAGTTCACTTCAAATTTTTACGACTAATATCGCAGTCTTCATGAATCCCAAATGAATTCTAAAACCCATATGATTTCCTATGAATAATGTTTAATAGACAAATGATGCTGAGAGCACATCTGCTGAAGATGCTGAAATAATAACGAAAATGCAATCGAATAATGCAGTGAAAACTGCAGTGCAGTGGATGGAACACGACGGTGAGTTTGATGTATTAGAAGTTCACAAAACGAGTTTAAACACAAATAGGCCATTAGGGTGATGACCGCCATCTAAATAATATTCCACATATCATTATAGGACCTGCTTTTACCTGCATACAGATATTTTAAATTTACAAGACGAAATATTTTTTATTATTTGTTTAATAAACTTATTATTTCGAAGATGTAATGAAAACTGCAATGAGAACGAAATTCAGGAAAACCTACTGCGAGCTGGATAGAGGAGATTACTGCGATGGGAGGAAGAAAACCCGCAGAAACTCCAAAATACAAATCAATGGACGTAAAGGTAGTAGTTATATTGCCAACAATGTATTAATTCTACAGAACAGAAGAGCTTAGATTTTTGATACAATAAAGTGTCGAGACAAGCAATTCGTTCGGTTGATGGTATACGCGAAGATGGCCTACGAGCTAAACAGCAATGTACAGCGTTCGTCACTGATACGTTAGATGTTAAATCTTATAACATGGTAATACAGACAACAACAATATATTTCATGTCGGGCACAAAAATGTAGTTTCTTGTCATGCAACTGAGTAAAGTAATTTTACTTACACAATCTACTTCTAGTTTAAACCAGTTAGAAGTGAAACATAAAACATCCCAGGGAGGGCTTGAATATTACCACTAGTCTCATCCTCACAAAAGCGGTGTGTACCTCACCAGATGGGGTGTGCATATTTTAGAAGCCGTTTACTCTTGCCCGTTGCTTCTAATCAGCCATGTTTAAACAACCTTGCAACGTAAATCGGACTTTGTAAACTGGGAGATACAGTTGAAATGGTACTGACTAGTGGAAATCACGTTTGAAACTTTGCTGGTATCATCGGATGATCGTTTATGTTGAAACTAGGCCTTACACAGCCGCACAGTGCTAGTGAAGTGTCGGGGCCGTTGTAGCAGTACTTACAGTAGATTAAATAAGAACAATAAATAAAGTCAACAGCAATTAACTTGTTGTAACCTTATTATATTCCTGCACCAGTTATGATAATAAACGGGATAAGATTAAGTTGGTAAAACAGATTCCGGCATGGCCCTGGACAACCTATTCCACTATTTTGTTAATTCTAAGCTTGGTGACAGCGTCAGAGTTCCAATGACTGATGTGTGATCACATTCCTACAGTCCGACGGTGTTTATGTTGCTGCTGGTCATTAAGTATTATCATAGTCATCATGTTTCAAACAAGCGGTAAAGGATTAGTGTTTTATTACGGGATCAAGAATTTAGTCGATTCGTATACAATTAATTAAGTTGTTTGTTCCTGATAGGGCCTCACTGTCTCACCACGGCCGAGCCCTCCACGGTCGATGTAGCAATAGCTTTAGAGTAAACGATCTGTGCAAACCGTTTGGAAGTCAATGCGACTACCAGTAACGGGCGTTACGGTTTCATTTACATGAAGAAGATATTAACATTTGCATTTAGTTGCATCCAACATATCCTCATAACAGTATTATTATATTACTCGTATTAATGTGGTATTTTCATAAATGATATAGCCATGTTGTGGTAATTTCTATCCAACTGTGTTCTACCTTCTTTGCCATTCATTTCTGGAATATATAAATTGTAGAAGTGGTATTTTACCAGGCGCCTTAATCTTCCTCCAATGTGAGGCTGGAATAATATAAGTTTTCACGCTCTTGCATGCAGATACAATTAGGAATATATTTTACGAACAGTCGCCTACAATGTTGTTAACCCTTCAGAGGGATCGACACTCGGGGGAATTGTGTTAAAACCAAAACTTGGATCTTAAACCCAGGATCTCGTAGTGTAGTCGTAGTAGTCTTTCAAAACTGAGATATTTTGTTTAGTTCATGTAATTAAATTGTTAAAATAAACATTAAATAATTGTTCGAACCAGTCGTGACTCCGGTCAGCACTGAGACATAAATATTTGCTGAATCAGTGAACAAAAACCATTTAAAACAAACGAACACTAAAGTATATAGATGATTTTAAACAACCGGACACTAATAGAGTGTTTGGCAATACGGAAACAACGACCCCGTTCGGAGCTCCCGCGGGACTCCGGGTTTAGTCAAATACCGAACGCGCAATTATATTGTGTTCATTCTGTGAAACTGAATAAACGAGAGCAAATATGGCGAAGTTAAATATGTGTAGGTTTATGCTATTATCCTGAAACAGTACATACCGGAGAGGTAATGCAAGTCATGCGAGGAAGCCATTTTAAATATTACGTCTTATGCTCAGAAATACATCAATTTTAACTTTAAATTGAAACGAACTCTGCATGCACACTTCATGCACATAACACTACCCCATTTTTTACGGCATAGACAAACAAACGAGTGGAATACCTTATATTGGGTTATTTCTATTGCGTTGTGTATCGCGTGATTATATCCATATTCTCAAATAATCCGGACTGAATGCGGGCAGACCAGAGTGGAAGGTAATTTTTAAATAAAACTATACTGTAAAGTAACGCAATCCCACGGGAGCCTTTAAATGTTTTATTTCCGGTAAAAGCTGCCTGATTTATAGTCTGCGAGAGATATTCAAAGCTCGGAAAAATCTAGACTATCCTAGCCTCGTGTTGCGTGAACACATAAAAATGTATTAGCCATTTTAGTATATCTAAAGAACGTGGTGTAGTGCATACGTAAAAGGAATAAGAATTTATGTGAACTTTCTTTCTCAAAAACCTTTGTGTAAGGGGTAACTCTTGACTATTCGCCGTAGTTACTATACCCCTGGAACTCGTTAGAACAAGCCACTGTCACAGGTTTTTAATGTGTACCGCAGTCTCCATTCGGTCAGATAAAAACATATTATCTGCCAAAATTAGTTCTGAGGCCAAGCAATAGTGCAGAATTAATAGCGTTTTATTATAACCAATATCATTATTATTAGATTTGCTATTGTTTCCGGGTGACGAACAAAGGTCAATATTTTTGAATTGTTCTGGGACCAGATAATATTGCTTTCGACTCGTGAGAAAAAAAAAGAACGTATCAAAGTATTTTTATCTTTCTTTCATTTCATCGCTTGCCACAGTCACAGATCTAGTCATACTTGGCTGACAACAGACCTGGAGTGATAAATAAAATCGTGTTTTTAATAACCCACTCGTGATTATGTCATATCAGAGGGTGTAAACATTTGCCAGCGGTCGAAACTGTGCATGTTTCATCTCAAATGGCCATCGGTATCTGTACAGAGTCAATAAAGGTTGCGTGCCGCTGTCGGCCGTGTGTTGCCAGATGTCCGGAAACTTCGGACTATCCGGAATTGCAACGGACACTGGCCGGATGTTGAAATGTTTTGTTAAACTTCTGTTAAAGTCTGCACTATGTATCGTGCGGGAGCGAGTTATCTTTGTTGTTTCCTGTAAAAAAGTTCATGCGATACTAGCTCTGTCAGTAACTTTGTCGGAGAGCAATTTTCATTCCGATAATGGTTAGGTTAGGTTAGTCATTGCCCAGTAAACGTTGTATACATGAAAGAACATGGCGCTTTATCAGAACCATTTATATTTTACTTCAGTACTGATGTCAGATGTTCGCGTGAGAGGATTTGTGACCTTCACGGTTGCAGGGTTACTTTTATCTCAACAAATGTCAAAATATAATTTAAATCAAGAAAACAAAAGGTTGTTAGTTGAGGCGTTAGCAATATAGTTCACTATAATGCCATGTACATACATACATACATAACATCACACATTTTATCCCTGAAGGGGTATGCAGAGGCGCAACTAGGGCACCCACTTTTCGCCAAGTATGTTCCGTCCCATGATGTGATAGGGGGCGAGCCTATCGCCATATCGGGCACAAATTCCAGACTCCGGGCTGATACTGAGCAGAAAAACCCAAATATCACTTCGCCCGACCCGGGATTCGAACCCAGGACTTCAGAGCGCTATTGTACCGGACGTGCAATACAACTACGCCACCGAGGCAGTCATGTACTAGTACCGAGTAATGCCATGTACTACGTTTAAATTAAAAAGGTACGGTTTACGAGTTGGTGAGGTCTCGTTATTCACTTGAAAAGGGTCCCTCATTCCTAGAATTTTAGGGCGTTTCATTTAGTGCCAGAAAAATGTTTAAACCTAGAATGTTGGAATGTGGGCGCGTGATTGGTGCAACCCCGGCGCGCCGCTGTCGAGGGCTGTTTAATTACGGGCGAGAGGATGTGGGTGCGACAGCCGCCGGCCTCCAAACTGTTGTACCAACTACGCACCTCGTTATGAGGCCTTTTGGTAATTTCAAAATGATGTTATATTTGTACAATTTAGCTTGAAACTTGTGACAGCTGTCGTTGAAGTCACGCCTATAAAGTACCGTATTTGGACGGTACAGTTTATGTGCAAAAAGATTAAATGTTATCGATTTAGTAAACAAAATAAATCGTACTGAAATAATTCTTTGCAATCAAATTAATATAGGTTGAATGATAGTGAATAATTATTCTAAGTAATTATTCATTTCTTCTTTTAAACTTCATAAACTGTAATTTCTAAAATAAAGCCATAAGAGTTGCAATAATCGATTCGTATGAATAAGGCTGGAAGACACTATATATTAAAAAAAATGTGTATTTTACTAAATAGGAAGTCTCCAAAAGCCGCTCTGGATGCCTCCATGACTGTGTCTAACTACCCCTACTTGCAAACCATTATAACCATAGAAATACTTTACATTACGCCCAAATAACTGGATTCCATCTATAAAACATTCTTGCCACGCGACCTGTTAATAATAATTAGCAGAAAACCATAATTATTTTTGACGTATTAAAACACATTTAAACAGACTATCCGTCTTCATTTAGTTTTATCCACACAGTATGTGTCTACGGACATTGTAGGTGGAGTGTAAACTGTACTAAACCAAAATTAGTCACAGAGAGTGGAGAGCTGCATGTATGCATTGTCAATTGTTGAATAACTTGATTTTATATACTGTTTACACGTTACGACTATTATAAACAAGTGAATATATATCTTGGCGCAAAAACACCAAGTTTATGCATACATATTAAGTTTACTGAGGTCGGAGTAGTTTACAAAATTACAATATCTACCCACATTTTACAATTATACAAAAAATTAGGTCGATATTATAACTTTGTCTTTTTGGACGACTAAGATATCAGTCACCCCCGTGATCATGAACGCTTTAAAATCTTTGAAAGGTTAGGAGAAAATTATAATATTACTAGCGGACCCGACAGACTTCGTCCTGTCAAAAAGATTTGTAATATGACAGTTTTTTGTTCCTATCTATTTTATTAGTCACAATGCGATATCACTTTTGTTGAGTTTCAGAACGCGACATTACATTATTATATTCTGTGCTCCAACGCACACTGCTTTGATGTTAGGAACACACCTACACTGCTTAGACAACAGTGAACTTTATACAATAGCAATAAAGCTCAAATTGACTCTACGTATTAGTTAGAAAACGTTTGTATGGGATAAAGAAAAGGACTGTTTTTAGGGTTTTTCCGGCAATTATTTGATATTTTCTCGCCGTAAAAACCATCCTTGAGCTTCGACGAAAATAAAAAAAAAAATTGGCCAAATTGGTCCAGGCGTTCTTGAGTTATGCGCTTACCAACACATTTAGCGATTCATTTTTATATTATAGATAAAAAATCGCGATAAATACCGTAAAAATGGTTTCTATAGAAAAAATCTTTATTTTGGAATAAAATAATTTTCTGCACAAGACAGTTTGAAACAAGTTTTTATCTCTCTCAGATTCACACTGTTACAGTTTAATACTCTTAGCTTGCTTGATCATCAACGACTTGACATATACAGTAGCAATACCGTCCAGAGTTTGAAATTATATCAAAACACTTATAGTATTCAGACGAAGTTGAGCATACGATTTCTCACCGTCCAATCCGACAAAGTCGTGACTAGTGTTGTGCTTTCAGTAATGAATTAACACGATTGTGTCCGAGATGGGCACGTGTCGGTGCCTTCGTGAGCGTCGGACGGACACAGCAATCAGGTCTCTTGTGCGTGTCATTTACATGCTTCTAAAACTACGCAGAATCTATTTGAATTAGAACATGTACACCCTCTCTTGATGACCGCTTCAGAATAATTTAGACGTATAATTTCATTTGTTAGTGAATTTAACTTGAGGATTTGACCGGAGTAATCCGTTCCTTGGATACAAAGTAGGTAGTCTACATTGCTAGGATATTGTAGCTTTCTATTCCTAAAATTATTTATAATATTCGTGTATTTGTCTGAGGATTATTCCATCAATCTGATTTCTAAACCAATATGCTTATTGGTTGGTTTTGTCGAAGGTGATGACGTCAAGGCGTTGAGTGACAGATCCAGGGTGCCATCTGCCGACGAGCTGAAGACGATCTGCCAATGAATGGACGAGTGGGACGCGATACATCCGCGGTAAGCAGTTTCATAGTGCTAAAAAATGGGTCAAGACGGATGAGATGGAGCAAGAATATTGCTTCGGTTCGGTAAAGTGATTATACTACAACAGATAGTTAGTATAGTGCAGGTAAATATTATGTTGGCAGGCAGGTGACCAGAATAGTCCTAGTTTTCGTAGGTGTATATCTGTTCATCACATAAGGCGACCTGTCGGAATGAGTGGCTATGGTAATATGTTTTTGTACGATTGCTATCCAATCTAGAACAAGAATCGAGAATCTCTTATAACTAACTTATGTACGATGATTTTACTGTCAACGAGTTTGCATGAAATAATTACATTTTTAACATTATCATATTACTTGTTAAGTTTTATTTCATAAAATTCCTTACGTTGGATAAAAAAATACAGTTTAAACTGATGGCTCTAGGAGGATAATATTTACCACACGACTTCCAATTGATTGGATTCCATGAATTCATTCCAGAGAGAGCTAAATCTTATGAGACGCTCGGTTATTTTAACAAAATTGTACAATTTCAATGTTGTTTACTTTACAGCTGTTTGGATCCGCCTCGACACCATGTCATCAATAGCACATTTTAACGTCCCAGATCTTCTAATCTTTTAATTGAATAGAGTGAAGAAGAGTTGATTTCGTAGAAGGGTGTTTATTTAACATACATAATTGAATGTTCGTTAGAAATAAAGTACAAAATTAATTTGGGGAAACCATTAATTACTTAGTCTGGCCATAACTACTGTTACACTTAATTATAAAAAAATATTACATTTGAATTTCGAATCTGTCATTTTTATACGATTGTTCATTGTGTTTTCTCATTTTGGCGCCAATACATTGTAAAATATTTTGCGATATTAAAATGGTGTGGGGTGATAAAGAGAACCGAATCGCTGTGATAGCATTACACAAAGTAGGTATGGAGCCAAATGCAATTTTTAAAACTCTCCATACACTTGGTATTAGTAAAATGTTTGTGTACCGGGCTATTAATAGGTACAATGAGACCTCCTCTGTTTGTGACAGAAAAGATCTGGCCGTCCACGTAGTGTTCGTACGAAAAAGGTGGTCAAAGCAGTAAGGGAAAGAATTCGAAGAAATCCTGTCCGAAAGCAAAAGATTTTATCTCGGGAAATGAAGATAGCACCTAGAACCATGTCGCGTATTTTAAAAGATGACTTAGGACTTGCAGCCTATAAGAGACGCACTGGCCATTTCTTAACTGATAATTTAAAGAAGAATAGGGTGGTAAAATCGAAACAACTACTGAAGCGGTACGCAAAGGGAGGTCACAGAAAAATTTTGTTTACGGATGAGAAAATTTTTACAATTGAGCAACATTTTAACAAACAAAATGACCGTATTTATGCTCAAAGCTCTAAGGAAGCTTCCCAATTAGTCGACAGAGTGCAACGTGGACATTATCCGACTTCAGTGATGGTTTGGTGGGGTGTTAGCTATGAAGGAGTGACTGAGCCATATTTTTGTGAAAAAGGTATCAAAACATCGGCACAAGTGTATCAAGATACCATTCTTGAGAAGGTAGTTAAGCCCCTTAACATCACCATGTTCAATAACCAAGTATGGTCCTTCCAGCAAGACTCGGCGCCGGGTCATAAAGCTCGGTCCACGCAGTCTTGGTTGGAATCGAACGTTTCGGACTTCATCAGAGCTGAAGACTGGCCGTCGTCTAGTCCCGATCTTAATCCGCTGGATTATGATTTGTGGTCAGTTTTAGAGAGTACAGCTTGCTCTAAACGCCATGATAATTTGAGTCCCTAAAACAATCTATACGATTGGCAGTGAAGAATTTTCCCATGGAAAGAGTGCGTGCTTCTATTGATAACTGGCCTCATCGTTTAAAGGACTGTATTGCAGCCAATGGAGACCACTTCGAATAAGCTTTTTATATTTTTAATTGTTTTATATTTATGTATTAAACTGACACACTGTAAAAGTAATAAATGTTATTTGCAGTTAACAATTTTCTTTTTTCTTTATTACAATATTTATGGCAAGACTAGGTATATCGCAGCGGCTGGGTGGGTATTAACAACGTGTCGAGTCTGAATATTTACTCTATGTTATTATGGAACTCTAGTTTTTATGCGACGGGCTGTCTAGAATCTAGATAGAATAAGTAATTATAGTCTACTGTATGTTCTTGTTATAAATAAAGTAATTAAATAAAATAATTGTTTTTTTTTATATCTAGTTTTCGCGGTTCCGCCAGAGTTATTTTAGTTTAAAGTAAGTATAAACTAATTTGCGTCGTGGTTTATGCGGTATGAGCGTTTGTTCTGGGACACACTGATAAGGTACAGCTGCAAGCACGAAATAGTAAAAATTGATTCCATTCTACCTCGCAGGCAGAAAATGTCCCGCAAACACATCTTTTTGTAGTTTTATTACTAAACAAATACGACATATGGTTAAATCCGTTTATCCTATTCTTAAGGTGCCTGTTGCATTGCGAGCGAGCGACTCGTTATCGGCTACTTTATCGTTTAGGAAACGGTTAGCGGCCGCGCGCGCCGCTGTTATTATTTTATTTTTTAATAAGAGATAAATATCTAAAAATATATTTTAATCATCATTTAATTATAATTAGTGTCGGTCCTTGAGTTTGACAAAGCGATAAACATTATTATAAAACTAAAGTGTAACATTGTTTTAGATTAAGGAGCGCAGTGGAGTGCTACGCAGTACTTTGTAATTTAAAGTTCACTATGGTGTTACTATTTGTATAGGTAGTGGTATCGCTTCCCATCAAGTAAGCGCGATGCCTGTCTCGTCATGGGATTGCAATAAAAAATAAAAGAAAAGTCGTTTGGTGACGCTCGTTTGGCACCTACAAAACACTACGGTAGTCTCCTTCTTGTACACTGCCAATCCAATACAATTATCAATCATAACTATGTACAAATGACGTGTATAAGTGTCTGCAAAAGTCTGTTTACTGAATAAATGATGATGTTTTTCTTGAAGGTCATGGTATAAAACTTCTCTTTATAATTCTCAATTTTTTTCCTTTGCCGAGTCTGCTTATCGCTGTTCGTCGCCACTGAGACAGCACCCCACAGAGTAAAATAAGGTTTGATGTGAAAATAAATCTGGGAACACCCCGACACGGTGTTATCCACAACGAAATTGATAGTTGATCTCCGAGACGCGAAATGTTTGCTGCGAGATTACTCGGGTTTAGACGACATGCATATTTACGGCTTGTGCAAGTACTATGTTTACAAAAGACCTGTGAAGTACAAATTGAAAGTATTTTTAAGAGACGTAAACTCACGCCTTTATTCATGGGGTAGGGGGTAGGTAGATTTATTTAATATCATCCACATCGTGTTGGATATAGTTTAGTCAGTGTGGGTGTACCAGCTGCGCCTTTGCATGCCTTTTTGGATAATAGGCTTTAGTGCAATGTATTATATCATTAAAAAGTCCTAGCTATTTTGGATTCCTTAAAGAACATACATGTTATATACATTTACTTTTAAATTTATTGTTTCTTATCAATTTCTTCACAAATCGCAGCCTCAGTAGCGTAGTTGTATTACGGCACGATTCTAGTACTGAGGTCTAGGGTTCATTCTCGGATTGCGTAAAGCAATATTGGGATTTCTTATTTAGTATCAGACCGATGTCTGTAAATTGTGCCCGATATGCTGATAGAGCTCCCATCACATTATGATACGAAATACGTAATTCATAAAGTGAGTACACCTTGTCCTGAATTTACCTATACCTTCGGGGATAAAAGGCTTGAGTGTGTGTGTAGGCACAATTAATATTTAGTGCCATCTCGTCCACATCACTGGAACTGATAGATTAAGTTGACAATTAGAATCCCCGACGCTCATTCATTTGTGATAGAAGTTATATTGACATCATTATAGTGATAACGCATAATAATCACACTAGATGGCAATAGTCGATTCTGAATCGCGACGGCAACATTTGCACGACGCACAGTATACTTATATACCGCTTCCGAATAAAAACTGGATTCCCCGCAGCCGGTCAGGGGCAACATCTGCCTGACTGGAGATCTTCTCCTTCCAGAAGGCACGCAACAATTTATTCCTCTACAACGGCATCTATTTATACGTAGCTTTAGATAAATTAACCAAAGTTAAGATTTTAGCATAATGAATAATAAGCTTTATATTTATTCAGCATCTGCCGCCTCTCGCTCTTACTCTTTGCGAGATATTGCCGTGTAAACAGGTACCCGCAGTAATAACGGTCCACTCGGAAACCTCATATCACCGCGTTTCTTTAGAGTGTATTAATATTGAAGCAATATTTTTCTCGAACGATATTATGAAAGTTTGTATTGATTCGAGTCGGCTTCGTTGCGACGCGGTGGTGCATCCGTGAATGAATATCGAGATGTGTGTGATTTGTAAAGTTTTAGTTTAGGAGGTAACACTGACGAAGTGGGTAAATATCAGCTATAAACATTGAAAGTAGAATTCCAGGTGCCATATTATAATATTATAAATACCTTTATCTTATACTTAGCATGTCATGTTAGGTTTGATAAGTAATTGTCGCACGCAATATTTCTTTTCAATTTCCACGAATCAGTCCAAGATTAATATTTCTAATATAAGTTTTATGGTTATAACATTTTATGTTTACTTCAAGCGGATTGCCCTTAGAGATGTTGAAAATAGCGGACTTCTTGAAACTTAAAACAAATAAATTTATGATTTACGAATAAAACTTTAAACGTGGTTTGATGTCTGACGCATTTATTGGACACAGTGACAAAATAACTGTTATCAGTCGCCAATTTGTATATACAATCCCAATCCTTAATTGCAGATCAATAGTAAATCAGAATAAAAATATTAAAGTTATTACACATCAAATAAATTCGATTTGAAATCAAATAACCGAAATACCTCGTTTCATTTTATTAAAACACCAAATTGTCGAAATACAAAAGCAAAAAATGTTTAAGTAAATCCAACTAGTAATGTTCGTATATTTTCCGGCTAGTAACGCGAGTGACGTGCCGCGACGTCGAGATGGCCCATTATGCAAAATGGCCGATACACGAGCGATACTTCTGATTCTTACGACACTTGCCTGACGTTTATAGCTTTATTGCGCGTCTGATGTGGATAGTAAGAGCATATCTATATAACACACCTACAGCACACAGTGTGTATGTATATTGAAAGAAAAGTAATAAAAAGAAAAGGCGGGACTGAAGTAGCAAATCAACGATTTTTACAATTCTTTTCTGCCTGTTTTTTGTTTGTTAGCACACGTCTCATAAAGTACTGAAAGGGTTTTTACGTAACATTTGCACTGAACAGAGCATAATTGGGAGCAAAGTATTCGCTTTCTTCTTTTTTTATTAAAATAGGATATAGGAAAAAAATTAGTCATTTAAAGATATTTGCAATTTACTTTAAAAATTTTAGGATCATATAGATCTAAGTCCACGCAGACGAAGTCGTGGGCACAGCGAGTGGATAATGAATTGAGTTATGGATGTGAAGAATATGATAACTTTTCATACTTGTCATAAGATATCCCTTGAGCACACGCGCTGGCTTACGGAAATACTGCTTTGGAGTTTATTCCGCCTTCGCTCGAAGACGTGTGAAAGTTCTTACATTTCCACACTTCAGCTACACTTTGACAGCTCGTGTATTATTTTTATAGTATTGAGTCCTTTGTGCAAAAGTAACAGGTTATAACTATACCGACTTCTGAGATTTGAATTTTCTTGCTTATGGACATTTTTGCTTGATCTGATAGGTACAATGGAATAACATTACAGAGTCTGGATCAATAAATCATTCGCTCTCTTTATACACAAAAAAACTTTCCAGGCCTTTCAACGGATAATCTGGATCAAACTCGTGGAAATATGAAACTCGATACTTCAAAAAGTTGAAGATAATGCGGAGTGTATACAGCTTTACAAATGTAAACATATAAACTTGTGTGAATATCCATAAATGCAGAGCGGTAATTCTAAACCACAAACCGCTTTGATTCCGCGCGGTTTTGAATCGAGTTTAAGTCAGTAAACGACGTGACTCCCTAAGGTTTTACCATAAGGCTATATGGCTTAAAAAAAAAAAAATAAAAAAATAAAATACTTTATTTATCACGTAGGCGAACAAAGTTGCACTTATGATACGTCAAAACAAAGAATAAGAATAATTATTATTTCTAAACAACTATTAAAATCACTTATATAACTATGGAGATTTTAAATTAGGGATAAAGTTTATACAAAAGACTAGGTACAAACCGAAGTAACCAGCTCGGGCTGGCAAGTAGGGAGAAATAGAAGGGTAACGCGTCGCGATCCTCACCGGTGAGGACATGAGCCCTAGCCTAGCTAACCTACCAGCCTTTCACTAGCTACCTAAGTGATGACTACCCGAAGAAGAAAGGCAGAAAGAAACTCCGGGCTTTCTTTTTGTCATCAATTGTTCAGTACTTCTTTGTATTTTTTCCAAGTCTTTCTTGTACATAGTCACAATAGTTATATAAGCTAATGCACGCACATCACCGTTAACATGGGATAAGATGAAATCCAATCGACTAAACCTGGAGCGGCATAAAATAAAATTAGCGATAGCAAATAAAAGAGAACATAGATTCATACTTAAATAACGGCGTACAGCGTGCATTCGCCTACATTTACAATCATAGTTTTCAATCATGAGAAAAGAAAAAAAATAGTGATATTGAACAGGCAAACACAACATGATCGTGTGGTCGTCTTTCAAAAATTACATTTCATTAAGAAATGATATGATTATGTCAAATTAGAACTATAGAAATGTCATTATTATAAAAAAAAAGCATGTGAGACATGTAACAAAGACATTTTAGGCAGTTAATTAATTACTTACATTAGGATTAAGGGATTGTTAAACATCATCGTAGATTTCAATTGTTTCTGGTATTCCTTAATTACTTGGTATGTATATCATGACTATTAAACTCAGCATGGAATGTAATCATTTATAAAGTTAGTGTTAGTGATTATAATTTGAAAATAGACAAGTTTTTATACGGGCACTGCAAAGTAATCCACTGCACCTGATAGTTAGTGGAGTGGGGTCCAATAGAATGTCGACTGACGAGAGATGATTACCCCTCGACAGTCAACATAATTATGTCGGCCTGTTTGAACCGGATATACACAGGCTGAACCCTGAATGCGACACACTGCTTGGGCCACTATGGCGGGTTTTAACACCTCATGTATGGTGGTCGCTATCCGGGCGGATATAAAATTCATCCTACCATCAGAAAAATATGTCAAAGTAATATAGTAAGTACTTTGTAAAGTGTATTATAAAATATATTATCAAGCCTCGATCAAGATGATTTGAGGCGGCTGTCAGAATCCACGCGGTATCTGTATCGGTACAGAATTGAAGCTGCCGGGAATTTTTAGTTTTAAACGATTTATATTTTCGGGTCGAGTGGAATACACAAAGGCTTTTGGGCACAAAGGAAAAGATATTGTGGGCTTTCATATTTCTTGTCTTATTATTTATGTTTGTCTTAAATTACCAATTCAAGTTTTTGTGTGTACATGTTTATTTTTTATCGGCCAATTTTTTTTATTCCCGGTTAGAAGTGAATATTATGTATATTAATGACTAGGTTTTGACCGTGGCCCGGCCTACTTGAAAAGGTTTTTCGGGGAAAAAATTAGCAGTGGATATAGTAGTTCAAGGGATTACTCCCTACAAATAAATAAACTCACAGTATAGATAGTATAGGTTATGTTTAATGGTAAGTTTAATTTTATATCTAGATACTATCGCAATATCTAATGCTACCGTTGAGCAGCAGTATGCATCACTGCACGTAAAGGATATCGTGAGCAATGTTACTGTCGTGTGGTGGTTTACTCGACATTCGTTTTACTATAGCGAGCCCCGTTTAATGTTATGTACCAGACCTTAATATTATAGTAATTTTAAGTTTTGAATTTGATGTGCTATAGATATTTGTGACGTTGAGAACTTTGTTTCGAAGTTTCAAATAAACTTTATTTGACAGTTATTGTATTAAACAGCTAATGTAGATAATATCCATTTTATTGCAGTTTAATTAAAAGCATGTATGCGTGTGTGTGTGTGTGTAATACACACACTCATACATACACATGCATACACTTAATGCACAATTAAAATACACATATCTTTAAGTCCAGTATAAAAGAATATATATTAAAATATTTTAGTGTAAAATCAATTTATTTCGATAGGGAGTGAAATGTTCCCTACGCGCCCACCGACGTTACAAAAAATAGTGCGCTCACTTTACGGTTTATATTAAAATAGAGCATAATTTACTTGTTTCAATGATTATTTATTAAATTTCAATTTAGAGCGAAGAATATGTTTCATCACGTTATAAAGTTGATTTCATGAATACAGCTATTTAATAACAACAACGAAAATACTGACAGCCCAGAGTTAGATTGTGGGCGACGGAAATAGGGTTTTTAAATAGAGTACGAGACTAACTTTATTTAATAGTTTCCTTACATTTATACATACATTAAACAAAGGGTACCATTCAATTACATGTAATACAATGGGCTATAATACTAATGTTTCCTCATATTGAGGAAGATGAATCTAATGGGTTATCTTATATTTTCATCACTAGTTTCCTGTGTAGAAAGTATGTCATGGCGATATAACTCTAGCTTGTAGTGAAATATACTATTCAGACAAAGGTTTTCGGTTCGATATAATTAGTATCATCTGCTTTTGAAGTTACGTATACATATAATGTGTATTTATAGTTAAACTATTATTCTCTTTAACAGCGAAGAAAAATACATATTATAATGCATACATGAGAGTTCTCTGTAATCATTTGAAAGGTATGTGAATAAAATCGCACTAGAACTACGTAAACGACGAAAAACCAAACAATTTATAAGGAAGTCCGTTCCTTTCAATGTGACAACTTAATACAAAGCGGATATTGTTAACAATTTGTTAGCTTTCCTGTAGCTGACTAATCTGATTTTGACATTTTTAATTAAAATGTCCCTGACTGAAAAATGAGAGTGATTTTATTCACAATCGATTAAATACTCGCCTTGGCGCTGTCGGGTCGACGCGGGGAGTTAGTGGGTGCTTTGAAAATGTATTCAGAGGGTATAGTTTTAAAGAATGCCGGGACGAGCTGTTCTACTGCAAACGCTACATCTTTTTTATTAGCAACCTTATAGAACTTTTAATTTCTAACTCATATAGGTATTTTTTCGGCACTGAGACATCAGTAGTCCCACAATTGCGCAATTACTCTGGCTGCAATGTTTACCTAAGAGATAATGTCATGATTGCACTAGTACATATTTTGTGTCACTTAGAAGTACTGAAGTTCCAGTGCGTTGAATATTTCAATTCATACAGCATTTCATCAGGCAAAAGACCGAAGCCGATGGAGAAATATCACAATGAAGATAATTGAGAGAGAGAGAGAGAGAGAAAAGTACTGAAAAATATGTGAAGATGTTTTAGGCATTGTTCAAAACAATGACAAAAAATTACGCTCGGGATAAAAATAAAGAGCTCAGACTACAAAAATAACTCATTATAAGAACTCTGTCTATTATTCAAGCTAAAAATAATAATTCCATGGAAAGTGCCATTTAAAAACATTGGAAGTAAACAGAACGGAATGTTTTGAAAACATCGAAATAAAAAGAAATAAACAGAAATTTCGGGAAACCTTTCCATCACAAAATCATTAGGCGTATTTAGGAGAATGTTAATTTTAGAAAGTCGACAGTAGCATGTTACCCCGTGACTAGCCCTTAGATTATTTAAACATATTACAAAACAAAGTCCTCTTTTTTGTCTGACTGTATGTTATCGATTTTTTCAAAATCTACTGAACGTAGAGAAAAGGAGATAATTTAAGACCCTGGGAAGGCGATAGATAGACAACTATCTATCCCAGGAAAATATAAGGCAGGACTTTTATCTCGGAAAACTCCTTCACGCTGGTGAAGTCTTGAGCAAAAGCTAGTAATATATAAAAGACGTGTCTTGTATGATCTTTCTGTCATAACATAAGATCAAATGCTCATGCGTACTTTTAAAACTCTACTGACAGTATCTAGGCTTCAATTAGTGGTATGCATTATGAAAGGAAACGTACATACTTGAGAGGTTTCCATAAAAATTCCAAAGGCATGTGAAGTCTTCAATATGTACTATACCAGCATGGTGGAAGGCCTAAACCCTCTCGTTAATGACTCGTCTGGAGATCCGTGCTTAGCAGTGCGTAGTATAATATGACGTAGGGCTGGTATTATTATATTTTATATAATTCTAATAGAGGATTGTCAATCTCCAGTGCCGGTGTGAACATTACAATATATTTTGAAGGACGCATTTACGGCACCGCGTTAAAGTTATTGCGTACCCAATATGCTTACAGATTGTTAGAATGATAATAAATTCTCGCCGTAAAGCTTTGACGAGATTAAGTATTGTCGTAAAATACCTCGGTGTGAAAGAACCGTCACGCTCTTTTATATTCGGGAATAGGCGAAGGGAATTTCACATGGAAAATATCTTTATATGCATGAAACCTAGAGACCGCCTCGGTTTTGCTCGGGTACTATTAATAGTTAATTATCCAGATGCCGATGACAAACAAAATTGGCATAAAAAACATCTTGACCTTACTAATATTATAAATACGAAAGTTTGTGGAAATGTTTGGATGTTTGTTAGAAGTAAACGGAGGAACAGCTGAATGGATTTGGCTGAAATTTGGCACACGGATAGATCATGTACTGGATTAATATATAGGCTACTTATTACCCCGGTAATTTGCTCTCGTGGGAAATAATTGAATTGTTTAGTCAGATTTATACTTAGATGGCGCTGGCGTCCTATAGGTGGAGCTGTGAATTGAAATAGTGTTTAAGGGACTTTTGTGGTGGGAAAGACTTTTTATGCGGGCGAAGACGCGAGTAATACTTGATTCTCAATAGTTTTCATAAGGCGTCCGTTAATAGTGTACAATCTGTAAAAACATGCTGAGAAAACATGTCAATAACACGAGACATTCATAGTATTATATATTCTAGAATTGTACTATTCGTTTGTCCAGCCTTAATATTTCCGACAAATTATTTCGTACTACATAAGTGTCGTTCATTGAGAATTACCCCACTTCAGGCGTCTGAGCATCTCGTCTACTCCGGTTGTATGAAACAAATTTTCACGACAATTACAAAATAATAATTTTCACAAGTCTGAGCATCCAATTAAAACATAAGCAGCAAGAACTGCTAACAAGCCGCACTTACGGATTTGTTAAATAACAAAATAAATTATTAATTTGGTAGGTGTTGCTCGTGACTTTGCCTTTTGATTCGTTTTCACAAAATAACAATCCAATATTGCACTTTTCTGGGATAAAAATGTTATAATTAACTTGAGACATGGTATATGTAACATTGTATGTCTGACAGTTTTATAAAGTAATTTCTATAGTAATTGATTATGAAGATATGTGTAGCCAACCGTACATCTCAATAGGCAACGGCTTGGCTGTACTTCTGGCATTTCTTTAGTCCGTGTGCGGCGGATGCTGTTAACTTCAGGCGGACTGCTTGTTTGCATACTAAGGCAAAATACAGTATGTTATGGTAAGTAGGTACTAATCCACATGAGGCCATGGGGATGAAAGTTCTTTTACTAATGTCACGTGTCCAGCGGTGGGTCCTGTATATAACGCAGACATATAATTTTTCCAGTGAACATATTTTAAGCAAATGCGTGGGCGAATTCTAGTTAATAAGTAAATGCCTCACACTACAGCGCCGAAAATATTCATATCTTTTCGAAGGTACCTTCCAGCCACCTTGACTACGGTGTTAGATCTTATAACGTTGTGAGAAAATTACTTTGAACACTTTTTTTGCACAAAATAAGGGTAAGCATACACTTCATTTGATTATAGCTTAGCGCGACATCGCAAACTCCATCTAAGGTGAGGCACAGATGGTTTCACCTCTGTTTACCCCTTCAGGGATATGGGCAGCGTGTGTGTTTTACTTGAAAATAAAAGCTGCTTTATCTTATCAACATAAGAAGTTGATAGTTGCTTCTACTAAATTGATTAAAATGATGCCACAAAACCACAGTGTTCGCGCGATTGAAGTTGTCGGAGGTGGGAAAATTACTGACTATTATCCTATATTATTAATGTTCTTCAAATATCAGCTCTATGGTGCTTGGGCGGCGCTAGTCACCTGTCAACAAGTGTATTTCCTTTTTTGCTTGCCATTATTTGTAAAATACTGAGAGTGTTAAAATCAATACCTTTCCTGATTCACCGTGTCGGGGCAAAAAGTAATGATTATAAAGATATAGTGTAGTCCAACTATACTTAAGATTTATGTCTCATATTAAATTCTCGATTATTCTAGAGCCTAACACCTTATTCCCACGTACTTATAGACCCAACATTACAGGCCGGCGAGAACACGTGTGCCGGCCAAATTACACTCACAGCTTAATGGCCGGGCAAAATAAAAGTAGCAATTTCATTCTTGAGCGTCATTTTAGTAGTAAAGTGTAGCGTTAGGGTTCATAAGTTCGTGGCAAATTAAAATACTAGATACAGTTACGAAGAAGGAAAGTAATTAGGGGGAACAGAACTTTGCCACTACAGCGCTATGATATGGTAAGTAAAATTGACACGTAAAGCTATGTTAAGACTAGCAAACTTGGCTGGTAGGATATGTTTTATATCCGCCGGATAGCGACCACCGTACATAAGGAGTTAAAACTCGCCATAATGGCCTACGTCTACGCCATGATCAGCCTGTGTATATACGGTTTCTAAAGGCCGGCATAATTGTGTCGACTGCCGGCCCACGTCAGTGTGTCGCGTTCCTGTCGTGTTTGTTCCAGGATCAGCCTGTGTATCCAACAGGCCGGCATAATTGTGTCGACTCTCGAGGGGTAATCATCTCTCGTCATTTGACATGCTATTGTACCACCCTTCACTTATCATCAGTTGCCACTTGACGTGTCTGTATGAAAAAATCGCAGCAATATTATTCTGCGAAAACTTCTAGATGTGTTGACATTAGTGGTATACATCGAAATTCAATAAACATGCAATTCGCTGTATGTCCTGCAAGATTAAATATGTACAGAAATCAGTTTGCGCGTGACTGTTTACATTGTAAAATCGATTGCGGAAGATAACTTCTATAATAAAAAAGTTTTCTTGCTAATGTAAACCCCGCTTAATATTTTTTGTCCTTCACCTTTCGTTTATTTAATAAGGACACTTTAATATCTGTCAAATCATAAAATGACAATCTATAGACATCTGTACTCTAGTACAGATGTCTATCATACATCAGGGGATATATAAGACATCAGGGGCCTTATTCTCTATCCGCACGTTATTTTGACAGTGCGTAACAAGCACGTAACACAACGCGTCATGTTTAGGACTATACAAATTTGGCTTACAGAATACCATTCCACGCACATTTCTCGAAGATAACATGACACGGCCGCGTTACGCGTTTACACTATCATACAGAATAAGGGCCCTGGTATGATTATAATAACTTGCCTTTATTGGTGGAAGCAAAAGAATCATGAATAGTGCATCAGGTTGCAGTAACTTTCATTCACCCGCTGCAGAAAGTCAAACAAAAGCTGGCAGAATACAAAGTAGCGAAAATTGTTGCAATATGGTGTACGATAAGTTATGGTTCCGATTAAGTAAATTTTTGTATGTAAAGTTGAACAGCGCTCCGTGAACATATTTGGAACTAAAATATGGCATGAACTTTGGGCGCGTTTAATGCTTGTCATTGTTCTGAGGTTTAAAGTTTGAATAGTAAGTCGGGTAACCATGACAACGGTAAAATCAAATTGTTTGAGAATGTGTTTTTGTCGTATAGTATTCACAAAC
>NW_023592881.1:0-30073 GCF_014839805.1 Manduca sexta
GGGGAGAAGAACCGGATATTTCACTAGTAGAGAAAATTAAAATACTCAGATGGTAGGATGGATTGGTTATTGATAGTGGTAGCATATGTTTCTAGACGTACTTACACTTTCCTAGATAACCTAAGTTCGGTTTTCAGCCGAGGCGACACTGAATTCTAACATCAACTTTCTGAGATCGTATCCTACAAAGTAAAATGACTACAGCCAGTTAATTGATCATAAAAAAGAACTTACAACTATTTCTGGAACCAGCTCAAAAAGATCTACCCACCACTTTCACGTTCAATAACAACAGAATCATCTTTACTAATTCCAACGCGGCTCAGTCAAAACCAAAAAAGCCCACGCAAATACTTAAGAATAATGTTTGCCGATCCTTCACCGGTGCCATTACCCGCGCTGACCGCTCGGTTGTTAATATCTCTACATTATCTGAGATGCCCTAATGCCATGCGTTATCGCTCCCTTTGTGTGTTTCACTTAGCGTTAACCGTGGCTGGCACGCGAGCCATGGTTATTTTTTTTGTTTTCATGTCGAATGTAATGCAGATGCAGCCAGTTATGTTTAAGAGGTTTTGTTTTATTTATCAAGGTTATAAGGTTTATAGACTGCTTCGGGGGCGTGTTGGCGTGCGTGCGTGGTATGACACCGCTCTGAGGACTCTAGTTTGAATCTGACGGACAAAGTGATATTTGGTTTTCAGCTCAGTATTAAGCCGGAGTCTGAATTTTGCTAGATATATTGTGATAATCTTTGGAAGAGGCCCATGTTCAGCAGTAAATATCCTGCGGCTAATGATGATGATTGTAATAGGCTCACCCCTTATCATATCATCGGACAGAATACACTTGGCGAAAAGTGGGTGTCCTGGTTGCACTTTTGCCTACCCTTAGAGAGATAAAGTGATTGTGTGTGTTTATAGTTTTATACTGATTGTTCCTTCGTAGTTCCTTCTGTAGTCTGTTATGTCATTAAACATTTGATATAACAAACTACAAATTCGATCCTTGGACATACACAAATTAATGATCTGTAAATATATTATTACGGTCTAGTATTCTCAAAAGTACGCCGTCATCGTGTCAAGCCACACATTAAATAACGAAGTCATGTATTATTTTAATTCTTATGTGCTCATAAACTGTAAAAATTACTTACCATTATTCGCCTTAGCTTATTTTTACATGCATGAAAATCAATAAATTGTATACATACGATAATAATATCTTTAAAAAAGAAAATAAAATATAATTTCGCACTACAACACCAACTTTTAATAACCCTCAAGCGCGATATTATTTCTTGGGCACCGTCCAAAAAAGCGAAAGGCCGGGCTCCTTAGACCGGAGGCGCCGGTGTCGGTTTCGCCGCGGTTAAGTAAACTTCCGTTGGAGGTTGCATCCGCCGGACGGGATTCCCCCATTCCCCTCTAACGGCAGCACATCCGCAATTATTCCTGTATCCAACGATTCCGTTTTCTTTCATCTTATTCGTGTTGGTTTGTGCGGTTATCTTTGTAAACATGGTGAACAGTTCAGGGTGTGAAGTTTCTTAATTTTTTAGGTTATGTAGGTGAAGTTTACTGCCTATTTGACGCTAAAAGGGGGTTTATGACAATACTCAACCGATTTCAAAATATTTTTATTCGTCTAAAGTTATTGCCCAGATCAAGATGTCTAATATTTTATTAATAGATTAAGAAAATTCAGATAAAACACTATTAAATACGTAATCTGGTATAAAAAAATATCTTGCTTCCTATCCTTAAAATATACACTCCACATCAAGGATTATTTTTATTTATCATGTACTTAGTTTATAACTTAAACTGATTTTGAAAAGAGGAATACCAGAGTCTCTTGCCCGTTCTTCTCCATGAAATTAATATTGACGAAATCTAAATAACGTATAACATTTTACAGATTCAAATAAATTATTTCACTTCATTTCAAGACATTTAAATACAGATATGTTACATTTATAAATAGCCACCAATCGTAACGTTTTCATACGCAACACAGTGACCCATGAAACACTGTTCCAGCCGGCTGCAAGTCTAATTCGAGGTCTGATTTCGCGTCCAATAACTGTCGCTCCCTTTCCGCACGATTGCGCCGGTCAGACCCACACAGGCCACGCACGGTTAACACTGCCTACATAATTTACGTTCGCTAAGTTGACTTTAATTTTGGGTGCATTAAAATCATACATTTTTTGGGTACCTTGGGCGTTTAATCTCATATTTGAGTAGTATCTCAAGTAGATACTTACAGTTTTATATAAAAATTTTCAAAGCTATGCTTAGTTAAAACACAAATTTACTCGATCAGCTGCAATTACAAACATACATTCTTGATAATTAGTTGGTAGGGCACACATTTGCGAGAGTTGGAAAAGGTACTGTGATACTGTACAGTCTTACTTGTAAAATTCGCAAAAGCGCTGCTTAGTTAAAATACAAATTTACTCGATTAGCTGTAAGTCAAAACGCGCCATCTTGCCTCTTAATAAGGTTTAAACTAGGAACTGGTGATGTTTTTGACAGCTATTTAAGCAATACTTAAGCACCTCTTAACGCTAAAACAAGTTTATAGGTAAGACAGTTAATGTATTAAACTATTTAAGAAACAAAACTTAAGCTGACATTTAAGAGCGGCGCTGTTAAATAAGCAATACTTGGCTGTCAAAATCAATCATATATTGTGACTTAAAGAAATCACCTGTAATCTATTTTTGGAAAACATTGTGCTCAATTGGGATGAAGCAATTTAAAATATGTACCTGTGGTAGACATCCGCCCTCAGTCTGCAGCGATCTTTGTCAGAATTGATACACCCACACCAAGGATTTAATTTACTAAAGAGGTAGAGCTTAGATATACCTTCCTAAAGAGATAGGGGTTAGATATGGCTTTAAATAAAACTACTAAATAGATTTTTTCTCGATAAATTTGTTTAGTTTTAACTCCCGAGATTTAAAAGACTACAGTCTTCATGATCACGAGACAGAAATTTTCTAACATTTGCATAAATATAAGGAATCATCAGATAAATGTGCTTTAAGCACGAGTAGAGAAGACTTACAATTGGGACGTTTTAACACACGCGTAAACGTGAAATACTAGTTGTCATACACATGTCAAAGCAAGAATACATCAGTGGTGTAAGTGAAATTTTTCGAAAGGGACCCGGCACAACATATAAATACTAATATGCATATATACAGTCTGTAAATCGTTCTAATGATAATTAAATTCTACATTAAGGGAAGCCGGCAGCAATAGGGCTATATGGACCTTCGCCACAGGTATAAATTCTTTTACACATACATGTGCGGAACACTTTATTTTTTAACCGACTTCAAAAAACGAGGAGGTTCTCAATTCTACTGTATGTGTTTTTTTTTTCTGTGTTTGTTATATTTGTTAGGTTAGGACATACTTCGTGATCATCCGATCCACACGATTTTTAATTATTTTCGTCGTGATCAGTGCTTCTTCTAATATCCCTTTCTGATACAGTGGTTGCCTGTAATTGTATGTAATAAATTTCTTCAATGTCTCCAACAGTGTTGTGTATTATTTTTCTGTTTCCGATTGAAATCTCTTTTGCACTTTTGCGCATGCTGTGGTTGCAGCCTGCGGGTTGTATTAGTTTTGTATTGTTTCTAAAATGTAGGTATATTTACAATACCCTTGTATTGTTAAATATTGTAATCTCCGTTGGTTTCATCTAGTTTAATAAATACCTTTAATAATATCATACATTCTCAGGCAACAAATAGCATCATAAACACGGTATTCATAATCTTCTATTCACAGTTAAGGATATAGACTTCGATACATACAAATATAATATCCTTATAGGCAGTAAATTACACCTAATTAATCCACTATAAAAGTGACATTATGTTAAAAATATGGATTACAATCTCACAGACCCATAAAACTGGGAGTTTAATTTCCAAAATACAAAAATTACCTCAAAATTGTCAACAAATCTACGTACCAATGAGTTTTATAAATAATACATACAAAAAATTACTAAAAAGTAACCAATCCCATGTGGTTTTAGATTAAAATTCATAAAAAAAATATTAAACGTATTCTAACAAATCTATGGTGAATTAAAATCTTTATAACATAAAAAAGTAGTAGTGGCATGTCAGCAGTTTATTAGGTGAGTTAAGGTTTTTTTTCTTGTCTTGTATAAAAGACGCCAGTTTTTACATCTAGGAAGTAATTATCTCCTCGAAGTTCTAAGGAATCGGGAGTCGAGAAGTTGTGCCGCGGTTGAGCGAAATACGCTTAGATTTTCTGCTTCTACTTATAATTTTCTAGTAGATTTTATTTACCTACCTTCAAGCTCTCTTTTACTTTTGGAGTACACTCACGCGGTCTTTTCTATAAGGGTATTCAGAGGTGTAATTACTGGATCCACATTTTGCCAAGCTTGATATTATCCAATGTAGTATATAAAACACTCAGAAGGATTTTTGATGAAGAAAAACTCGATTCACATACATTCACCATTTATTTTGATTACCAAGATTACAACGAATGTAATGCACGAAAAATTTTACTTAAATGGCAGACCGAGCTGTTCTTTCCTATGAACTGTCTATGTTGCTACACTACAAATCCAACATATCAGTGTTGCTACATAATGTAATAAGGGCGATGTATTTTTACGTCTTTATATAATCATGATAATCTAATATCTACAGATAAATTCTAAGTTATGTACCGGATATATTTCACTAGGAAACATGATATTTACAACATAAATCAGTTCTGTGTTAAAATGCCCTATAGTTGGGCATTGGACTCTATAATTAATAGAGGTCAGGGCTTATGGCATTGACCCAGAGCGAATCGATAGACTTCACATACAAAGAAGAAAAATCGTTAATGTTTACCTTTGTTAAACGAGTAATATTTAATAATGAATACACATCTAACCAATAAAACTCAAGAATTGACTATGAGACCTTCATCTTGAAAAACTGTTTTATTAAAGCTATTGTTTCTGTCACAATAGCTTACATTTCGTAAATTGAGTACCGAGTATGAGGTACTAGTTAAGCTCTAAATATAGTATCATCCAACTAAACAGTTTGTCGCCCATATTTTGAAGGTCATATATGGCACTTTTGATGTAAACTAAATCATTAATTTTGTATGTTTTAAAAACTTTATATTACTAGTACTATATCATGGATGCAAAAGTGCCTAGACTGGTTTCCCTTGTGCTTACCACTTCAGTAATTAAAAGCGTAAGTGTTTATGTTAGTACAAGTCTATGGAACACAACCTGAGTATACTTTTAATTTCTAAAAACACCACAGAACTAAGAAAAATACATTGCTCGTTGCCGGGTAGGTAACGGCTTGGTTGTGCCTCTGGCATTGCTATAGTCTAAGGGAGGCGGATACTGCTTAACAGCAGACGGATCGCTCGTTAGTTTGCCTACTAAGACAATAAAAAAAATTGCTCCAAGAAATCGCAGGGTATTTCATACAAACGCGTCTTCGTTCCGTCGGAAGGCGAGCGATCATTTGACTAACTTTTTTCATTATCTCCAACCGGAATACTTCCATACTAGTCCTATTACGTTTTAGTTGTGATTTTTTTTAGTTTATACTCCTTGTTAACTACAGTCATTAGCTTTTAGCCGTTCGAGCAGTTATTTCGTATAAATGAGTCACCTTTACGACTTAATTTAGTAAGATTGGGTTATAATAAAATCATTACTATGCAGTAGTCATTTCTTGGAAGTTGCTTTATGATGCTTAGTTTAGTGTCCAAGTTTTGGTATGGCAATGAAAATATTACGACAGTGGCTTGATATTTTTTTGATTACCTATGTTTCTAGAATTTTCTTGATTAAGGTCTTTTTGTACTGGTTTTAGTACTCAGAAGGTTTGTTATATTATTGTAATGACTAATTTCTTTACTTGATATACACAGTAGCAATACGAATCATATATTTGATATAGAAGAAAATCTGATATGAGACATATTTTGGCATCACACTGAAACAGATGTTTCGTCTCGCAATAAGTAACTACTAACAATGCCAACTTTCACACTGCTGCTAGAAGAAATATACTCTTCACATGAGAATATTGACCTCAGTATTGGGAGATGGTTGTTGCAGGATTGCGGAGAATATTAGTAACTATTATTAAACGGAAAAGGATACGTAAATTAATAAGTTAGTAATCTAGTGTTGGCGCGTTTATTCTTGTTGCTAGAAGGCCAATAACAAATAGCATAATATTAATGTTCATAATTTTGCATTGATTTAATGTTATCTTCAAGAAAAAAAATAATATTAGCCCTGTATTATATACTGTCCCTCTACTACTGAGAGGAATTAGACGGATTGGTAGACTACTCACCCTAAAAATTAGTATAGAGAACTTCTCAGCTATGCCGGATGCCTCAAAATCTTTTCCTTCACCGTTAAAGCAAGCGAAAATTCGCAAAGAATACACACATATTTAGAAAAGTTAGAGGTGTGCGCCCTTGGGTTTTTAAACTGTGGACATTCGTCTCGGCAGTCTGTTTCACATACAACTAGGCTGTCGCCAACTAGAAGGAACTATTCATGTCGCTCCTAAATATAATATAACTTCATACAAACTGAAAAAAATAAATTTCACATAAGTTCAGGCGTTACATCTTTGCCATTGACCTGCGGCTGTTCGTGGCTGGGTCCAGTTAACTACGTAAGAACACGAATTCTTAACATTACTAAAATTACCTTCACGGCTCCGTCTACGCTTTTGTAGCTCGGTTGGTTACACGCGATATTTAAGAACACTGTAATTGAGTGTTTTGGGTTCGAATCTGGTGTGGTTCAGATTTTGATGGAGGATTTAATTCTGTAAATTCATATCATTTCTTGCTAGTTCCTTCATTTTGAGTGACAGTCAAGTTTACTATTACTGTAAATTGATTTTATTTCTTTTCTCCTTCATTTTCAGTAACAGTTAAATTCACTGTTACTTTGCCAAGATTTCGTAGTTCTATTTGGGCTACTTTTTTTTTAAACTGGTATGGGAACGGGACTCCCAGCCCTACGGGAACGGGACCTCACTCCACCTCATGGTAAGCTAAGTAGGGTTTAGGTAGCATTGACTAACGAGAGATAATCCCCCGCGAGTCGACACAATTATGCTGACTAGTTTAAAATCGGATAAACACAGGCTGATCCCGGAACGCGAAAAACTTCACTGGTGAGCTTTATTTTAGTTGTTACAATTAGGTTTAAAGTTTAGTTTCAAGGAAATGCTAATTCACCATTTCTAGTCCTGAACTTCTATTGTTTGTATTAATGAAGGCTGACTTAAATTGATTTTGAAGAATTTAATCATGAATGTGTGTAATGTCAATACGACTTACGCTCGTGTTTTCAAAATAGTTAGCAATTATATTTAATTGCTTTGTTACTTTGGAAATGAAGTTGGCAGATCATTATCAATTTATTTTATGAGACTGGTCTGATTATAAGTAATTCTTGGAGTTAAATACGATTCGGTACTTAATTGCGTAAAATCGAAATCCGTGATATATTTTCCTTCAGATTTGTTTTTTTTTGTTATTTTTTGTATTCTATAATGTTTGTTGTCTATAATATCTTAAGTATGTGCTATTTTAAAGATTCTAGATCTGTTAAGTTCCACAAATATTGTAAAAAAAATATTAAATCTGGCAAACTGACTTGCGACTATGTTTCACACTAGTCGTTGTCCTATGTAAGAAGTGTTTAGCTTGCGTGATAGCTCTGGTGTCACGCTGCACAAAATGGGGTGACATCCGTAGCGTGTTTCCACAACCTCTTACTATATGAGAGGTTATTTTGAGAGTCGATGTTATATCGATATATTTTTATAATCAATAAATATTTTATTTATTAATAATTGATGACAGTGTACTTGATTAATATTTATGTTCTAGATTAGGCTTCGCAATGTACATAGAATATAAAATCTTCTTTTAAATACGGTCACGGCTAATTGACCTCACTACACCTTATTGTAGTGGTCAATGTCGACTGACAAGAAATGATTACCCCTCGACAGTCGGCACAATTATGCCGGCCTGTTAGAACCGGATATCCACAGGCTGATCCTGCAATGCGAAGCACATGGGCCACTAAGGCGGGTTGTAATACCTTGTGTACGGTGATAGCTATCCTTGCGGATATACAATATTATATCCTACCACCAACAATATAATCTATCATTATACTTTGTTCTGGCATGGTGGAGTATCTTTATATACAGTCCGCTGCGTATAAATGTAGGTACTTATGTTGAAAGATGTTCTATATTAATTACTTTGTAATAAATACATTTGGGCTTTGTCCGTATGAACATTCATTTTGGTGAGGTAAACATTAACTTATGATAGGTTACAATTATAATTAATGAGACACTCGATATCTTGTTCGTAGAAACAATATTTTAACCACAATGTACTTACCATTATGCATAATAATATTCTGCAAGGCTTGCGGTTACATGCAAATCCCGAAACCTTCGATATGAAGGAGAGATAGTAAGTATTGCGGGGTTTTAGTTGGTAGGACAGATGAATCTGGCAAATTTGGCAGAAATTCAACGTATTTTCTCGTGTCGAAAAGCTATATTGTATGATATATATAAGCTATATATATATATTTGAATTTTATATATATATATATATATATATATATATATATATATATATATATATATAAAATTCAATTCAATATATATATATATATAGCTATGTAAGGTGTATGTTTTGTTGGCGGTACAAATAAATAAATTAGTAAATAAATAAATATATGTTGATAATTTTTTTTATTACTTTAAATAACTAGACGAGATTGCCATTCGCCCGATGGTAAGCGATACGACCGCTCATAAACAGTAGAAACATAGTCCAACACCTTAAATTACAAAGAATTGTTTGGTATTCCACTGCGCTAGCCATTGTGAGACATGCGATGTTAAGTCTAATTATGTCCAGTAGTTACACTGGCTACAATGTCCTTTAAACCGGAACACAACAGTGACTATACACTACTGCTTGGCGGCAGAAGTAGACATTGCGGTGGTACCTACCCAGGCGGACTCTCACATATGAGAGACCTACCACCAGTTATTTATGCTAGTAATCGAAGTAAAATATATTATCTTTTAGCATCATTATCTTCATCGACCTATAGCAGTGTAGGTGATAGATAGGCCACATCCAATACGCTCCTTTTATCCAATCTTCAGCTTGACTCAATAACTCTTTTATCCCAGCATTTTGTTCGTTTACTTTCTTTATATTGCAAGAAAAATATACCATCTAGGCGAGTAGTTACTGTTTTTATAGTTTTAATTTTAGGTCAAGGAATATTTTCCGCGGCTTAAATCACAATTTGCCCACGATTACGTCCAAGATAGTTCATTCAGAGAAGATGTCCAGTCGTAAACTGAAAAGTAAAACTTTTATACGTATATAAAATGTGTTGTTTGTTCGTAATTGGAAGATAATAGCAGAAGGGATTGTGAGAGTCCGCATGGGTAGGTACCACTGCAATATGTATTTCTGCCGCCAAGTGGCAGTGAGTAGTTACTGTTGTGTTCCGACTAGACCTTGCAGCCAGTGTAACTACTGGAGATGATGAGACTTAACATCTCATGTGTCAGGATGGCGGACGCAGTGGAATACCAATCAATACTTTGTAATTCAAAGTGTTGGATGGTGTATCTGCTGTTTACGGGCGGTCGTATCGCTTACCATCAGGCGAACGGCAATTTTTTTTCTCAATACTGTATTCAAGGATGCTTAGTGAAAAAAGGAAGGGTACGACTCGTGGTATCGATTGCCTCCGTGGCCTAGTTTTATTGTGTGTGCGGTAATACACCGCTCTCTGGTCTCGGATTCGAACCCCAGGTAAAGAGACGTGGAGTCTTTGCTCAGTGTCATCTCGGAGTCAAAATTTTGTGCCATATGGCGTGGCAAACATACTTGGCGGAAACAGGGTGCCCTGACTAGACCGCTGCCTACCCCTTAGGTAATAAAGCTGTGATGTGTGTGTGTTTTGGTTTTCGTTCGATATATTCCCGTATCTTACAATAGAACACGAATATCGATATTTTAGCCGTAGCTCCTACCTCCTTTAAGTAAACTTCCGGTAGAGCGTCCGCCGGCCGGAAGCGCCAGTCGGTCCGACTACAAAGGCCCGATGCAATATTGTACCAGACTATAGATTATTGTTAAACACTAGCGACATCTATCGAATGGGTACTTACTGATTAATTAAGATTATGAATGGATTGATGTCCCTAAGATATATTAGGTCCGTATTGTATAATGTTCTTGTTATTAGGCTGAATGACATAGCTAATCTATACGTCTATACATCTGCTTACACAAATTAAGCAAAACCCAATGTGTCTCTACATTGTCAGAAAAATTATAATAATGAAAGAGGAGTGACTAAATAAGAGTAAGAAAATACGACTTTTAATATTAACGTTTGCTAGCGGCTTCGCCCGTGAGAAGGATTTTCCGGGATAAAAGTCCCGCTATATATTTTCCCGGAATAGAAGGTAGCCTATAACCTTCCCAGGGTCTTAAATTATCTCCATACCAAATTCCATAAAAATCCGTTCAGTAGATTTTGAGAAAATCGATTACATACAGACAGACAGCTTTTGAGGACTTTGTTTTGTAATATGTATTGATCAGGGATTTTTACACTCACTTTGCCATGCTCGTATTTAAAAAAAATCTCATAGAAGTGTACTCATAGTATTTTAAGCCATATGACATCGCCTCATCAGTGCCTTATATATACAGTCGTACTTATAAAAAAATCGCAAAGCTATTAGTTAAAACGCAAATTTACTCAATCAGCCAGGTAATCATCAGTCAGGTAAGTCAAAACCCGCCATCTTGCCTCTTAATAAGGTTTAAACTAGAAAACCGGTGATGTTTTTGGCAGCTATTTAAGCAATTCTTAACCACCGCATAACGCTAAAACAAGTTTATAAGTATCTCTGTTTATCTATAACTTCAATTCACGTATTATAAATCTATATACAGTAATTACTAACTACCAATTCACGTATGATAAATTTCAATACAGCAAATAAACTAGAAACAATATCAACCCTTCTCAACTTACTCCTTATAATCAACCGCAGAGGTAATAAACTAATAAAATTCGTAGTAAATCGCTTCAGTTGCTATACGCGGTCGACACTAGAGTTCGGTCACGCGAGCCCTAATGGCCCTTCGAACCGCACTCATTTTCTATGGAATTCTAACGCCCTTAGTTCGTCATATTGATAGACTTGTAGATTGTTACGTCAATCTCTTATTCAAGATTAAATGATTGAATTATGTCTGGTACTAATGCCTGTAGGGAGCTAAAATACTATTCAGAATGAATTCTTGAATTTACGTGAAGTTAAAATAAAACTATTTTACGAATTTTATCGCGATTTATTATCTTGTAATTTTCACCCAAAGTTTTGAAGACTTCATGGTAATGGGATGGATTGAGGTGTTGGTCATCCTCAAAGTCAAAGTTGCTGTATTTACCTACATTTTACAATAATAATTCTTTTTAATTTTTTCGCTTCTGGTGGTCCGATCTACGCACAATGATCAGGACACCGTGAGCTCAGAATTGCGATGAAATCCGAAAATTGTTTTATTTTCAAATTAATCAGAAGCTACAAATATCATTTCATCATCATTAAAACTTTGAATTACATAGCAGTATATGCCATTCTGTTTGTAATTCATAACCTAAGAAATTCAATTAAATAATTTACTTTAACCTGTAAAATGTTATACATTATTTAGTGCGTCAATATTAACTCTACCACCAGTTCGTGCAGTTCTCAACAGATAAGAACAGCCAAGAAACTGGTGTTGCTCTGTTCAAAATCACTTTATGGTATAAACTACAGTGTCATGATACAGAGATTTTGTTTTATTGTTATTTAGAGCAGTTTAATAGTTGTTGTAGTATTCCTATTTAAAAACCGTCAGTAAAATATCAAGACATTATGAGACTTATTGAATAAATATACACGTAGAATTCATAACCTCCTCCTTTTTGGAATTCGGTTAAAATGGCGAGCATAGTATAATGCTATCCCGTGCTTTGTGATTTAGATTTATAACTTTATAAAGAGACGTCCCCATTAATTGAGAACATTGCTTAAAAACTTATAAAGTAAGCGTCTGATACGATCTCTTCTTGCATGAAAGAAAAAAATGAGATAATATTTATAATCTAATGCTCAAGCTGCAAAACTATTGTAATTAAATCGATATGTAACTAAATTCAAAATCACGACTCGTCAAAATGCGGAAGGCACGTCAATTATAACCATGACGTCCCCCTGAAATTTTAACGCCGCGTAATTTGATCAACGTCGTAATTTCATTTCGACCTGGAGGCGACTAATACACTTGCACTAGATGAAACCAATTTCCAATAGATACAAACAAAACCTGCTTAGATATAGCCTTTATTACAATCAATAAAGAATACAAAACATCACCATAACTCCAAACATTTTTACTTTATTTTACTCACTCAAAAGAAATTTTAGTAAAAGTGACCACAAATTCAACAATCAAAAAGATAAATCCTTTCAAAGTAATAAAACAGCAAGTTGCAGTGCAATTAAAACTAAATACGGAACAATTTAATAAAAATCGCATCAGACGTAAAAGCTTTTACAATGTTATAAATTGCGGTTGTAACAATTGTTTATTTCAATAACAGATGTTTCAGAGAAGTAAATTGAGCGAACTGTGTAATTTCTTTATGGAGGAAATCGAATGAAAAATAAAGTGTCATGGCAACTGCGGATATGTTTAAATGTTTTATGAAGAAATATGGACGCAACGTTAATTATTTTGTGGAATGATAGTAATTTCATATAGCTCATATAAAAATGTTCCGTGACGTCATTTTTTCGAATATAACGGTCCGCTGTGAATCAAATTTCGATATTATTGATCTTCTGTAATTTCTTATTTTTTAAAAAAACAACACAACAAGATAAGCATGTTACTTGCTTAATGGTATGTATAACGACTGCTCATACAAAGAAAATATTACCTAAAACACTAAATTACACTTCACTCATTATCCTGAAATCGGCTAGACGTTAACAATTATCACATAATTACAGATACGATGAACACAACATCCGCATCAGCAATATTTGCTTTTAAAAATGGCGCCAAAATCTGGAAATGTATCTCACGAAGTAAGTTTTTCATCATCATTATCATCAGCCGGGAATCGTCCACTGCTAGACATAGGCCTCTCCCATTGAGCGCCACAGGGACCGGTTCTGGGCCGCCCTCATCCATCGAACTCCGGCGACCATCACCAGTAAGTTTTTATATCATAGTATTTATTTAGTCTCGTTTAATAATATCAGCCCTGTATTATATACTTGCCCACTGCTGAGCACGGGCATCCTCTACTACTGAGAGGGATTAGGTCTTAGTCCACCACGCTGGCCTAGTGCGGATTGGTAGACTTCACACACCCTCGAAATTCCTATAGAGAACTTCTCAGGTATGCAGGTTTCCTCACGATGTTTTCCTTCACCGTTAAAGCAAGCGATAATTCACAAAGTCTCAAAATACCCACTACATCTAATACCCTTCAAACTAGACACTCAATGCTTGCACAACGCTGACAGCAAATAAAGAGTAAAAAACCAAGATGTATAGCTATAGGGAGGGTAGGTGGCGCTGCGGTCGCTTAAAGCGTTTAATCAGTGCAACGCGTGCCGTGCTACGTAATTGCTGATTAAATTCAATTCCCCGTACGGTACACGCAAAGCAATTTTTACGCGTTCAGACACCTTAGTGCTTTATGCAGACCATAAATGTTTGCTGTTTTTCTATTGTTTTATTGAGTAGTGTGATGGTAAACAATGCTTGAAGTGATGCGTGGATTATCAAGGAATAGATGGCCCTTGATTTTTTGTAGGAATATAAAGGTAGCTTAAACCTCAATACAATGAAGATGGTTAATTTATTACACTATTTGTTGTTACTGTCAATTTCGGGATGCGTGTTTATTGAGACTATCTTTAAATTGAAATGATCTCAACTCTAGAAGACGTTCATGTTTTGTAAATACCATATTATCATCATTACCACCAACCAAGTCATCTGATAATCAGTTATCATCACCGCCTATCTCTGTAATATCGAACAAAACATCGATCCACTGCTTTTAACATTTTTCATTAACCAAAGAGCCATAAAAAATAAAACGCGAACAATTGTCACAAGAAAAGCTTTCGCACGTTTACCGCTCTTTTAAAGCATCATATTTCACGATACGTTATTACTCACGTCCGATACGCGACTGTAAATAAACTCCCATTTCATTAGTCAGGCAAGCACACCATGTTTGATAAATTGCCCCGTCTTAGCCTAGCCGTAATAGGCTTTGGCTAGATTAGTCATTTCTTATTACGCAAGGTTTGAGCTATTTTGGGCTAATGTGGGCATTTTGTTAATAGTAAATGAAGATTTTGGAGATTTTTTTGTGGGACTCATTGAAAATGTAAAGCAAGTAAGCTGAAGTATAGTTTTCTGCATATTTTAAAGTAATTGGTCATACTTTTGATAATAAAAAACCTAAGCACGCAAAGTGACGCCACTGCACCCGATGGAAAATTAAATAGGGTCCAATAGAATGTCGACTAACAAGAGATGATTACCCCTCACCAGTCGACGAAAATATGCCGGTATTGAAATTGGATATACAATGGCTGATACCGCAACGCCACACACTTACATGGGCCACTATGGCAGGGTTTGACATCTTTTGTATAGTGGTCGCTATCCGGGCGGATATAAAATATATCCTACCACCTATAACACACCTTAAGTCTTAAGCCTTGTCTAAGACCTTAGTGTTCACTATTTACCTTCATATTATACTGAATTGACATAATCAGAACAAAAATTTCACTAAACGTTGATTCACAGTAACCAGATGCTATCATGCGAATCCCTCGTCCTGGCTTTCATAAAAAATATATTCTCTTGGGTGTGTAGTGTGTACATGACAACGGCTTTACTGTCTGCTCTTATTCTCTGCTTATTATTTAATATAAAGTGCTCCTGGACGAAGGAAATTCGCGTTCTATTTCCAGCAGCGAAAAATGTACTCGCCCATGTTACATTTTGTATGCACGATGAAATGTGTTGTTTTGTCTAGTCTGTTTTTTCTGTGTTTTATTATGGATAAGAGACGCTGTAGGGTTTTTAGAAATAGTTCTGCGTGATCTTGAAGGTTGATCGGTTGACGGTGTTGTAATTACTGTGGGCTTTGAAAATAGATGAAGGATTGTTGATGGTGTTATGACTGACGGCTTTCAAAGTGGAAAGTATTTAGTTCTTAAATTACGAGCACTTATTAACTAAATAAGCTTTTAGGTTCTGACTAATAGAGACGATCTTCAATAAATATCTTTTAAGGCAGTCAATTAACCAGCTATTTTAAACATGTAAAAAATAGGATTTTCTCTGCTTGAATGTTTAAAATTATCGCCGAACTTAACACATAAAACACTGAGTGGATTATGATGAAATTTAGGATACAGATAGGCTAAGTCCTTAACTAACATATTATAGGGTATATTTTACATTTTATATAAAGACTTTCACGTAGTAGGAGCCAAAAGCAAAAGCTACATAATAATATTTTTACTTATCTATACTAAGAAAAGCCAACCTGCTAGGTAAGCAGTCCTGCTCTATTCTCGCAATTAGAATTGGAACTCAAAAATAATTTATATTTGGGCTCTTAACTCTTTATGCTAGCCAATTCCAAAAATGCCTACAGCACTTTCATACATCCTGCTATGAAAACATTCCCAAAGTGCCAAATACTACAGTTACTACTTAACAATAAATTACCTTAAGTAATGATAATAAAACACTTTGGATGCCTTGTGTTTAAGTGGCTAGAACGGCGGCGTGTGCCAAACTTATCGAATTAATACCACTCGTCCGACACGCACCGAATATGCTCAAATTACTGGCGTGCGTGATGGTAATGGTTAGGGCATTGTGGCGAGCGGAACAGGTGTAGGTCAAGATTTCTAGAAATTACAATATTAGAGTGGTTTATAAAAGTGGTGGTAGGTTTCTCATATGTGAGAGTCCGCCTGGGTAGCACCGCGATGTCTATTTCTGCCTCCAAGCAGTGTGTAGTTACTGTTGTATTCCGGTTTGAAAGACGTTGTAGCCAGTGTAACTACTGGTCATAATGAGTCTCAAGATATGACATGATGACGTCTCTGGATGGCGAGCGCAGTGGAATACCAAACAATACCGTTGAACAAGTCGATTGTCAGGTCAGTGGCTACTAGATTGACTGCCTTGGTGGCTTAATTGTGATTGAATACGGTACAAATACGACTACCGAGCTGAGATCCTGGGTTCAAATTCCGAGTCGGGCTAAAATATGTGAGACTGGGTATTTACATTTTAAAAATTACTCAGTTGCAGCTCGGGTTTAGGAAGTTGGTGGTGTCATACCCCCGTGCCTCGGAAAACATGTAACGCCGTTAGTCCTGCGCGTGAGCTTTCTCTGGTGATATCGGATTTGCCATCTCACCAGACTATGAGAGTGAAGGAACAGAGAGTGCGCCTGTGTACTGCGGATACACTAGAGCACTATAATATCAAGTCTAGTTTTAGAACCTTTAATGCAAATTATAGGTGGCTTATCTAACAGTAACTGCCACGATTTTGTAGAAACACCCAACACAAGCAATATTTTGACATAGTACTCCACTGGTAATGTCATAATCTTAACTACTATTACTACTAGGTCTGTGAGGTTCTCCAAACTGCAACAAAATAATGTATGCAATATTGTTTTAATTGTTTTCAAACTGTTTTGAATACGTTTCCTTGTAGTTTTTTTTAAACATAATTCGCATTTCATAACATAATATGTTCCACAATCACTATCATTTCAGGTTTCGAAACAACCTTTAAATTTAGTCTCATATATCCACTCATTACGCGAACACCATAAAATTATTTAACGTTCTCGAATAATTGGTAGTTTACAATACCTCCATGAAACGATGCCTTCGGTTATAATATCCTAATTAAGTCAGAATTTACAGTATTGGTATATGTAAAGGTTAGTAGGTGAAAGAAATGGCAAAATATGTATTTTATTAGAAGAATCGTGTGCCCAATAATAATTACGCATGGGTTGATTTAATATAGCGAATTTTTTATAATTTAATTAATTATTTAAATTAGGTTGTTATGTCTGCTAAAGATAAAAACCCCGAAATTAAAAACAAGATTTAAAAAAAAATAGGGAAGATTTCGTCTAACATTTAGTTGCTTCTACTGAAGTGATAGTCTTTGTACTTTCAGTATACTGAGCACTTTTCGCAACTAAAATATATGCATATAAGAATCCAAGATTTCTTTCATTTATAATATTCTAACATCCAAATTCACTTAGCCATTTGCGTGATGTAACAGAAATCCAAACTTTACAGAATCTAAACAACATTAGTAGAATAAGTTGAAAGCAGTTTTAAACTCGTGTCAGATATTTAAACTCTTATCAGCGAAATTATATACAAAATTTTAATAATGGCATTCAATTATGTCGGGTTGTACCCTTGTCATGCCGCCTGGCCAGCTCCATAATACATCCGCCTTTGTGGCTGCAAGTTTTGTAATCTTGTATCTAGATACAAAGGGATGTGGGATTTAATTTCCGAAAAACCGGATTCGGTTGGGATTTTTTCGACGTTTTCGCTTGTGTGTTTTGACTGAATATGTGTTGGTGGCTTAAAATGTGAGATGGAGCTTGTATTTAGGTGTTATAGACATATTATTGATTTCAATAATCAGTTTTAGTATAATGATGCTTCTATATATTCCTTCAATTTAAAATGCTAATACAGAAATTTGTAATTTAATGTCACGATAAGTCTACTATTAAAAGAAGTTTTAGTAAAATGCTTACAAGCATAGCAATTATTTATTTATCACAAAGAATACTAATAAATACTACTAGAGGGTAGATTCTTCGTAGTGCTTTCTAGATGGGTTTTGCCGCGTTTCGGTTTCTACCGTCAATCAACAGGGAAAAAGACTTTCGTGTTCCCATCTTAAGGATTATAAACCCAGTGCAATTGCTGGAATATGTGAATTTCATTCTCTCAATTTCCAGCAATTACAAGTTCTCTCATCTCAGAGCTATAATCATAGTGTGGTACACATACTCTCAACTTTTATCTCCGAAGGGGTTGGCAGAGGCGCAACTGGCGCACCCGCTTTCCGCCGTGTGTATTCCGTCCGATGACATAGTAGAAGGGGAAGCTTTCTATGTACCCCTTCTTCATCATCATTACCAAACTCTTGTGGCGCAACGCATTATATTACAATTCAAGTTCTATAATTCAAGGCTATATTGGACTATTTTCTCGTCTCATCAATCATGTAATGATCACGTAATGACTCGATTTAATCCCGATATAGATTAGTTTCCCAACATTTTCCAATTACAACAAAACATACATCAAAATGTAAGTAATTTGAAAAGTTTATGCCAACAGACATTACAGTATTAAATTGTAATTTTGCATGATCCACCGTCGCAAAGTTTGCTTCCGTAATCAATCATCTAAGGGCATTGTGTCAATAAGTCTGTTTGTCTGTCATAGAATGTTGTGACGTGGATAAATTGATAAATAAACTGCCTTTATGACTTACGGTTCTTTGAAGAAATGGCTTTTACCAATATTGTGAACATCGTTGTGAACAAATCCTTTGTTCATTGTAGCCTTTGTAGCTACGTTTTCAATGCCATTGATAATGAATGTGCCATCTTAATTATTGGTCTAGTACATTTAATATTAGTAGTTGTAAAATTAGTAAGTAGTAAAATTATAATTACTCGTATATAAGTACTAAGATAACTAAACTAAAAAATAATTTTAGCAATCAACATTTTACTTGTTGAACTTAAATTATCTGGGAATTGGTTTAAACATGAATGCTACCAAATAAAACTTAAGGCTTTGAATTGTAGTATTTTTTAAATAAAACACTCATAGATTCTTTCCTTCGCTATTAACCCTTAAAAAGTCAGGTAATTTTGCATGATCTCTGCTTAGTAATGGACCTTAATAGTTTCTTTATTACTTTAGTAATCTCCCACGCGTCTTTAAATAAAAGATCAATTTTCTTATCCTTGATTTTCTATATACTATTTACCAGCATTCAACCAATTTAACAATAATCATTCATATCTATAAGAAAAATTATGTTACCACAAGCCTTAATATTTTATTTAGTGCTATCATCTTTATACATTAACATTGTTATTTATAGTATTGCACTCTTTATAATCTCTACTATTTTCAATCCTAAACCAAGACAGCGTCATTCTGTAGGATTTCAACAAACCAACGACTAACTGAAAGTTTAAAGCTGCTTAAAAATGTTTTACAGTTGGTCACTCCGATATTAATGCAGAACAAACTGGGTTTGTGTACAAGCGGCAAGTCCCAGGCAGGTCTTAAAGTTTGCTAACTTCAATACAAGTAGTGGTTTGTCGCGTGTTTTACTAGACTTTATATTTTCTTGTTTAAGAATTGTTAGAAGTGTTCGTTGAATATGGTGAAATAGTATAAGTATTTTTCCAATACTAGGCATGGTTCTTGTCTTTACATAGTATAAAACAAATTCCTTCGCGAAGTCTGTCTATCTCTCTGGATGCGATGAATTTGCGATGAATTCAAAATTACTGAACGGATTGCGATGAAGTTTGGTATGGAGATACTTTGAGATCCTGGTAAGGATATAGGCTACTTTTATCCCGAGAAAATATATAGTGGGAATCATGAGCAATAACTAGGTTATAATAAATACAGGGCTTTCGTTCCATGTACTGATATACCAGATCTTATTGGTTTGGCAGATCTCCTTCATTAATAACATACATACATAGTATCGCGCCTCTATCCTATAGGGGTAGGCGGAGACTATGGATTACCCCTTTAAACGATTCTGCAATACTTCTCTCGCTTCCTCCACCTTCATCAATCTTTTCATGCATTCCCGCCGGCTCAGGATACTTTTGTTTTGGCCATTACTAAGAATGTCAGATATCTTACATTCGAAGGTCCGGTGCAGTCGACCCCTACCGGCTCTTCCATCCACATTTTCCAATAATTATAAATTATGCCAAAGTAGGATTTGTTACCCAAAATTAAATCGTGTTATAAGGTTACGTAACAAATTAATGAGAGCTAACACAAACCAATTTCATTCAACCTCGCTGCAAATGAAAATCAAACTTATCAGTATAAACATTCGATCGTTAGCAAATTGCCCTCATGTTAATTCTATCATTGATCGCCATTCTCCCCCAATTTCCATAAAACAAATAGATTTCGTGGGTAATTTGTTAAACGGCGCGTCGATTTGTTCTAGTTCCATCGATGCATTAGCGTTGGGTGATTGAAGGGTTCCCTCGATAATGTTCCAATGGTTATTGATAAGTGTTTCGTATCATCGTTGTTTTAGTTTTATGTATTCATGAGTTGCGGCTTCTATTTTTGGTAAATGTAATATAGCGTGTTGTTTCTTTTCTTAGGTTTCATTTGTGGTGTGTCTAGGTAGTTCGCTTTGCCTATTTTGCTAAGCAAGTACAGTTGTATTACTGTTTCAAAAACATTAACACTTAAGGTCTCACTGCAATTTTCAATCGATCCTAATCGCTTTTTTCGATCAATCCCGAATGATTTATTTTGATTTGTTCATCCTGGGAATCGGATTGAAGATTAAAATTGCAATCTCTTATTAAAAACTGCTGTTTATATTCAACATGTAAACGTGGGGTGGGACTAAAAATATTTCTATATATAATAAGTATTGCTATCAGTAGGGTTTGGTTTGATAATGTGCATTTTTTTATGTGTAGCAGTAAATAGTACAAGCAATCCTGCTAAAACAGCATTTAAATTCGATAACAAATGAAGCAGTAATTCAAATTTCAAATATTAATACGTTCAGGAGTGGGGATATCGCTCCATCTCTTTCTTTCGCATGCATCGTGTGCCCGCTGACGTCACATGCAAGTATATCGTCCATTTTCTGATTTGACACTCATCCCTACTACCTAATTTCAATAGCTTATAACTCGTAGATTTTTCAACAGATTTCAATGATTTCTTCTGTTTTAGAATTTATACGACGTACGTATTTTATAAAAGTTATAAATAAAAATAAGTCGAACAATGATTACTTATGCTTACGCGAATGTTAGACATTAAAATTAAACTTCTTTTCTTACTGGTCACTGGGTTGACCATGAAGGCTGCAAAGTCTTCGAAACGTCGGGACAAAACTAAAATATAAAAAACCGCAATAAAATCCAGAAAGTAGTTTAATTTTAATAAGTAAAATACCCTATTGAAATACATTGTTGGCGAAGCAATTACGGTGATGTAACAGACTTGAACCGCGATGCCATAACCGTTATATTGTCTCCGAACACTTTATTGACGTTCGTCTAATCAGCTTGTCGGTACTGGATTAAGTTCAAACCGAGACGTGAAAGCGGCCATGTTTCCCAATTTTATAATCGCAAGACGTCGCACACCCACTGTTCTGGTGGTGTGGGGCGACCAGGATTTTCATTGGTTTTGAGATAAGGTTTTATATTACATTTAAGAGCTAATTTTTTGATAAATGTCGTTTTCTAATAACTTATTTAGGTAAGGAAGAAGAAAGAAATGTTTACAGAATAAAATATTATCTTGAAGGAAGACATTTTCAATGACAATTAATATCTTTAAAATTCGCTATACCGCGCCTATTTATCTCAATATAAACGGCAATGGTAGAATATATTTTTTATTCGCTTGGATGGCGACCACCCATCCCCATCCAAAGCAAGGTGTAAGCAAGGTGTTAAAACCCTCCATAGTCCACTATGGCGTGTTTTAACACCTTGTGTTTAACATGTAAGTGTGTCGTATCGGGACCAGCCTGTGTATATCCGGTTCCAACAGGCCGGCATAATTGTTTCAACTGCCGCGGGGTAATCATCTCTCGTCAGTCGAAATTTTATTGGACGTCACTCCACTTACCATCAGGTACAGTGGGGTCACTTTGCCGAGCACCTGTAAAAACAAGTCCCAGTCCACAGAAATTATTAATTATTAAATTATTAGTGCATTATTTTATAAACTTTTATCTTTTAATTTTATTGCTTAGGCATTGCATTCATTATCATTGATCTCATCACTTTTAAATACACTACTACTTAAACGACCAATAAATTATTTACGATAGCAAAAAAGAAACAATAATATCTCACAAACCCCTCGCGGCATAGTCACCCTACTTACACCATAAATATTCATGGAGCAGTCTCATTGTCATGACAATAAGTACTGGTAACCCTACGTTTTTCTAACGATTGTAGCACCCACGGACCGACACAACACTTTTATGTTACTTATAAATTTTCAAGTAAACTTTGACAGGTCAATAGGTTGGCATTCGATTTTATGGTTCACTACTGGTTTTGAAAAAGGTTGATTTTTTTTTATAAGCTTTATTATTTTTGGTCTGGATTCGGAATGTTTCTATCAAAGTTAGAAGGGCAAGACTGAATTTAATTTCTTTAATTCAGTACTGTGTTAAGGCGATACCTCAAGGTCCATTTTCATACATTTTGTTTCGGCTTTAATCTGGGTAACTAAACAAGTATTGGCAAGTAAAGAATTTAAATTCACGTCTAGTTAGTGATTAGTTCTCGCAGTTGAAAGAAAATGTAAAAATACGTTACGTTTTTCTTTCAACTGCGAGAACTAATCACTAACTAGACGTGAATTTAAATTCTTTACTTGCCAATACTTGTTTAGTTACAGATTAAAGCCGAAACAAAATGTAAAAATGGACCTTGGGGTATCGCCTTAAGGATATTATTGGAAGGTATAAAAAAATACTTTACACACAGACGCGCCGCTCCAAAGGGGTAGACAGCAGCGCAACTCATGCACCTAATTTTTGCCGTGAATATTCCGGCCCATAATGTGATAGGGGCCGAGTCAATCGCCATTACGGGCATATCTTCCAGACTTCCGGCTAATACTGAGCGGAAAACCCAATATCATTTTGCCCGACCCGGTATCGAATCCGCGACCTTAGCACTGCAGTACCGTAATACAATTACGCCACAGGAGTAGTCTTAAAAATATTTCCATTTACATAAATCGATTAACTAGACCATGATATTATTTTGTCTCAATTTTTTATGTTCTCACTTTCTCAAATGACAAATATAGGTACAATTTCATTGTAAACAATTATTCAAATAAACGATGTATTGGTTTGTGTGGATTAATTCCGAATATTCTGGATATTCAATTATGGGATTGAAATGACTACGATATAAAACTATTTTTCGGAGTTTATTTTTTATATTATGATTTACTCCCTTGATTTTGAAGACTGCAGCCTTCATGGCCACGGGGTGGGAGGGGGGAGTGAGGTGTTGGTCGTCAGAAAAGTCAGTTACAATATCTACTTACATTTCATAACAATATATTTTACGATGTTGATGGTTCGATCTACTCAGAATGAGCTCACAGTGTCTTAAATACCTTTTAAAATATAACACGAGCAATTCCTTATACACTACTTGCTTAAACAGAAGCAAAAACCTTTAAATTATTAATATATTCCACTGCGATCGTCACTATGTTATGATTTAACGACTAGCCTACCTAACATACATTCATTTATTAGCATAAAATGGTAATGCAACCTCAACACAATTGAAATCGAACTTCTATAATGTCAAACCATAAGTAAGACATTTGAAGTCGTGTTGCGCCTAAATGGTACACGAATGTAATTTTCATTTTTTATTCGGAGACCAAGTATATTCAACGTGATGAATACAGTGTAATCTTTAATAATATCAGCCCTGTATTATATACTGTCCCACTGTTGGGCACGTGTTACCTACTAAGACGGATTAGGCCTTAGTCCACCACGCCGGCCTAGTGCGGATTGGTAGACTTCATAAACCCTCGAAATTCCTATAGAAAGCTTCTCAAGTATGCAAGTTTGTTCCCAATGTTTTCCTTCGCCGATAAAGCATGCTGTAATTCACAAAGAATACACACATAAATTTAGAAAAGTCATGTGCGCCCTTGGGCTTTTGAACGTGCGGACATTCGTCTCGGCAGTCCGTTCCACAACAAGGATAGCGTGGTAGACTAAGGCCTAATCCCTTTAGTAGTAGAGGAGTCCCGTGCCCAGTGGGAAGGTTTACATAATACAGCGCTTTTATTATTATTATATAAAATTAACATTTCAGTTGAACCTATTAAAACAAAGACACAATAAATCCAACAGTACTTCAAATGCATTAACCATTAATCCGCTTAATAAACGGTAAGTAAAGCAGTTATTAATTATGTACCGACCACGACGAAGTTTCCGACATTCGTCCAACTACCGGAGAAACTTCGGACGAGCTGGTCGCCTGATTGAATCCATAACGTATGTTAAGTATACTTGTAATATTGCGTAGTTTCTTGGAATGAAAATGAGTTGGTTTCTCAAATCAAAATGTAAGCATAGTTTATTTTGGGACGGAGTTCCTTGCGAGAGTTAGTAACAAAGGGAATTGAACTATAAGTAAAGCCTTCACATCTGTATAAACTCTACTCTTTATATAAATGCCGATCAAATACAAATCATACTTTGATCTGCCCGCAAATTAATGGTAATAAAATGAGTAATATATTAGCTGTTTAATAAAATAATGTCAAAGAAAATTTACTTGAAACTTGTGAAACGGACCCTCAATATGTAATATAGAAAATAGCCGTTTTAAAATATATAGTTTAAACATCTATAGCCTTCAAATTCCAATACCTTAACTTTACCTATTGGTAAATTTATCCCATAACCCAACCAGTCGATAAAGGACAATTCACACTAACAATCACAAGTGAAATGTCAACATTCGGCTAATGCTGGGCAAATACCCGCATGGAGCGCTGTCAGTTGAAAACTTCTGTTTGCATTATGTTTGCTAGCTTGACGAAATGTCTGATATAGATTAAAGAAACTTCACAAGTTCCTTTGATGGTTTTGGTTTCTTCTAGTTCGTTGAGATAATTATTTCTGCCTTACTGATAAAAAAATGTACCAGTTTAAGTTTTTGTATTTACTATCTAGTTTTGTATGCCAGATCTATTTTGTGTATATTTCTGATGCCAAAGAAGTGTGTGGAAAAGATTAGATGGATTTGTAATATTTGTGGCTTTATTTCTGATACTTAGGAATGTTAGATATATTGTAATTCGAAGTTCTCGATAGTGTTGATGATGTTTGTGGATATTTAAAAAACAAATGTGACTAAAAATATTTCTAGTGAGCTAAGCTTTAAACTGTTTTTTTTGGTACATTTAATAAAATCAAATGTTACTCCAGTGTGACCTCTGGTGAAACCCTTCCTGCCCTCTAAAAGTCTGTAACAAAAGTTTGTCTCGAATTTGTGTTAGTAAGATGGAAGTTTCTCGTTTTCCACAAAGCGGAGTCCTAGTTTGGGATCTGCTTGTATCCGTTTAACGTATTTTTATTTAGTTAGTAAAATTAACTCTAGTTTACAGTTCATATAAACGGTAAGCAGAAGTAAGTAGTTCTGTAAGATTGGTACTTATTATTCAGTTAACATCACCAGTAGCATTTACTCTGGAGTTGTTAATCAGATCCTTAGTCTCCAGAATTTTATTAAGAGAAGCTTATATGTACATTAAGCGTTTTTAACATTTATTTGTTTGATAGTTAATTCAAAACTAAAATAGTATTTAGTACTTATAACAAAAACTTATTTACTAAAAGACAGCAATTTTGATCAAATTAGTAAGAAGTAAGCAAAAGTGCAAGAACATAAAAATATAGCTAGCGAAATGCAACGATTGTGAACGTCCGTCTGATCCTAAGCAAAATGCAAACAAAAGTGTATCGCCAACGCAGTGGCCCGCTGGCCAGCCGGTTCAGTTTCGCGCCCTTTTTTTTTCCCCTTTTTTTTGCACGACTGACCACGTCACTTTGCTCATTATATATATTTTATTCGACCAGTAGTTCATTTAGGAGTTGTGAAACAAGTCCTAACTGTCCACAATATAAAGAAGATTCACTAGATCTCACGCTAACAAATCTCAATCTAATCTGATGTTACGTTTATAGTGGAGTAAAACGTTAAATTCAACATTTATGGGTACTTCATGCTTTTGATAGACGTTTGTCAATACCATGCTTTGGCAGACGTGAGATGTCCATTCCATTGTTTATGGAGCTTGGATGTGGGGTAGAGGCCGTCGTAGTTATAGCGATATGCTATGGTTTGTTAAGATATGGTTAATATCTAAGATGTTTTATTACATAGATACGTTGTCCGAGCTCAATACTGGCAAGACGAAAGTAAGGTAATTGCCCAACGGCCAATGAGCGCGTAACGTTGTTACGTAACTGTCAATGTATATATATCATTTACTAACGAATGTGTGCTGCATCTTTTTATTCCTTCTTCGAGCCAATTCGTAATTATATGTACAGGTACGTGAATATAGCAAATAGTGCGCCGTTTTTATGTGCCATTTTGTTAGTGTATGACGCGTCTATTTGTAAAACGTCATTGGTTAATATAATATTTTTTATTGTAATGTTTAAATATGGCACGTGGTATAAATTATATATGAAATAAAAAAAACAGCGATAGCCTAGTTGTGGTACGGATCGCCGAGACAAATGTCTGCAGGTTCAAATCTAAAGGGCTCACCACCGTCTTTTAAATTATATTGTATGTATTCTTTGTGAATTATAGCTTGCTTTAACGTTGAAGGAAAACATCGTGAGAAAAATGTAAAACTATGTGCAACTGCAAATTCGACATTAATTCAGTATTATTATTATTATTTCTAATTAAAAGAACGAATATTTTAAATAAATTAAACTTTCGAAAATGAATAGTGAATAATCAGTTTTATTTATATGGTTTAATTTAGTTTATTTATAATATGCACATATTGTGACCAGATTTTACATTTTAACTGAAAGTAAAGCGATATTAACCACTTTCCCATCGCTTTCACTGCGACTAATCCCTCGTAAATAGGAAATCCGAAGTAATGTGGTCGCGTAGGCGTTCTTTGTTATTTATTGTACTATTCCCATATTTTATAATTTGTTTTGTTTATAAATAATTTAATTTATTAACCATTGGTGATCGATGGAGATAATAAAGTGACTTATCATTTTATTGATGGAAGGCTAGTTTATTTCTCAGGTTCAATTCCCACGGGAATGGTTTTGACGCAATGATGGATGATGCAAAGAAAATACGATTTTTGTGTATTTTTCCTTTAAGTTGCTAAAACGAATGACTGCTATATAATACTTTTATAATCACGTTAGTGGCGTAAGGTAAATTTTCCGAAAGGGATCATCACAATTAAGTACTTATATCCATAAATGCTGTTTGCGAATCGTTCTGGTGATAATTAGATTCTACATAAAAGGAAGCCGCCTGGAATCGGATTATATGGACCTTTCGCCACTGCAACACATAGCTGGAAAAATGGTGACATTGCTAGTTTCATACTGTTAAAATTTGTTTTATATTTACATTGTATAATTGAAATATGTCATTAAAAATATCGCGCCTTTATCCCGGATGCATCGACTTTTCACAAAGTCGCTGTTTCACTATTACAAGATTATATGTTATATTTATTGCACAAATCAAATTATTTTTATCACATATTGCTATGACATTTTCGGTAAAAACTTTTAATAATCCCAAAATATAAATAAAAGGAAACTATGAATGATTTCATTTCTAATTTTGCCATCACGATCATTTTCCGATAAGTGAAAATTACCATACCATGTATTAGAGAGCCAGCGAAGTCCTATGATATATTATTATTCCAGTAACAATTCATTCTACCTTTCTTTTTTTGTAAACGTCAAATCTGCGACGTAGAAATGCAAATTCCGTTTATTCTAAAACATAGCGCCAAGTAACATAAAGCGAAAACAAATAAGTATAACTCTACCGATGCCCAACGTAGGCACCGAAGTTACAACCTCACGGTTCACAGTAAACTGCCACTAAACAAATAAGGCATATATGAAATGATAGTTGAATAGGTCTCGATACATTTACAAGAAGTTTCGCAATCAGTTCGCCCGCATAGGGTTGCCAGTTAATGTGGAATATTTGTTACCCTGACAGAAAGTGGGATGTAGAAATTAACAATGAAACTAAATGGAGTTCCTTAATAATTATTATATGTAGCGAACGTGTTAAGTTTCTTAGTGTTTTGTTATCTCCATTGCCGACTATGAAAGCAAAAGAGCTTTAAGACTTTTGTTGTAAACATTTTAAAAAAGCTTTGAATACCAAACTACAATTACTGCACCATATTCAGAATTATAAAATGTCGTTTACGCAGGCGAAGCCGCGAACGAAAGTATATTTATAAAATGAAAATTATTAACCCATTAAAATAAAATTTTCATAGAATCAAAATAAGTTACAACACAGTGCCAACCCTACGGCTGAAAGCTCGCTAATTACAATTGTTTCACTTCGAATCACGAGCGTTTTCAGTTTTTATGAGTTGCTGAAAAACTGCATCTAAAAGTAACTTGATTGCGCGTGTTTTGTATTATGTTCTCATTTCAAAAACGCTTTTCATCCTGATTCGCCTGTTTTGGAAAAAAGTTGGTGAGTTTATATGAGGGTGCAGTTGATCAGTTCATATGCATCGTCATAGCGAGTGCCAGTTAGTTTGTGTATGAAGGTAAAAGGATAATAACAGCTAATAAAAAAAACCCTAAGAGTTGTTACAGCATAAACGACGTTAAAGGTAAAGCTATAAGAGTTAACACCATAAACAAAATCACAGAATAAACGTTGCTAAAGAAGAAGTCATAAGTCACAGCATCATTTACTGCTACTGTCGATAAAACTAGCATTAAGTTAGTTGCATTGAGGGACGCCTGACCATCGAGTGAGTTATCCACAAGTAAGATTATTATGGCTTATAAACATACATTTCTTTTTGTATACGGACGCGGCTAAGTCACGTCATTGCACCTGATGGTAAGTGGAGTGGGGTCAATGGCGACTGAAGAGAGAAGATTACCTCTCGTCAGTCGACGCAATTATGCTGGACTGTTAAATGTTAAAATTATGTTAGAATTTTTATCCGAATAACAAAGCTAGTAAGCCTTTTCAATTTTCAGATAAAAGTTTGCCGTTTAATCAATAACCTAACGAAATATAAAAGTCAGGCAATTGAACAATTTCATCATACAAACCGGTCAAGCGCAGCGCCGGACTTCCACCCAGGGTGAACAGATGACCACACTAAAGTCGCAGGAGGTCGCTGGATGCGGGCCGTTTACAATAGGTCGAACTGGTAATCTTGGGGGATGTCCATGTTCAGCAGTCGACATCTTGCGGCTGATAATGATTATGATGAATCATACAAACGCAATTTTGAATTTATAAAAAAATCAGCTCCAACTTTATTAGAAACTAAACGATTGGCGAGTTTAGAATTCAATAAAATATTGCAATACAAAATGGTGCATGTTGATTTTAAATCTGAATCGAAATATCTAGTGAACGCATATGTGTAATCAGCTGGTTTGCTCTCAGGATAATGGGGAGATGATGTGATAGGCGACAGCGAGAGCGGCAGCGGAGGAGGTAGCGATTTAATGTCTGTAATTCTCCTGCTTTGGTCTTGTAGTAGCGTAGTGTTACGCGCCGCTATCCTAGCCGATGACATCGGGCGTTTCCGGAAGTATTCGGCTGCGGGGGCAGGCTGGCAGAAGAAGATGTGTCACGCGGCGACTACCTATATTCTATTATTCTCTCTGGTTGGACGTTGTGAAAAATGTCTAAAATTGTTTTCTGTAATTAT
>NW_023592882.1:0-30053 GCF_014839805.1 Manduca sexta
AATATAAACTGTTGCCATTTGTGTTTACGTACTACTGACCGCTGAGGGACTTTGACCATCATGCATTTGTATGTTAAAATAAATTAACGTATATGATCCATACACGACCATATAATGACAAAACAAAATGACTAATGTAGACACAATCAATCATTTTTTACATGTCTATGTTTGTTAGCCTGACTATGTCTGGTTTATTCAAACATCGGACTTTTGGGTAAACGCTTTAGGCGCTCGCAACCCTTGAAAATTAAGCAACCATGATCAGGCAACCCACTAACAGGTTACGAACTTCGGCTCAGGACGGCCAATGAAAGACGATGAAACATCAACGATAAAGAAAAAACATGTTTTTAATCAATATTTTACGTACAAAAGTTCTATTCAATCAGTATATTTTTTTTTTAAATATTTAGGATAAACGGTTACACACTATAAAACCTAAAAAATAAAATAAGAACTAATATATAAATGCGCAACCAGCACCGTTATCCACAGCATATATAAAAATAAATTTTCTTTTGGCGAGTAAGAGGGAACAAGTCTAATTATTGTTACATTGTTAGCCCTGACGTCACACTGATTATTTATTTATTTATCACTTATACAATACCTTTACAGGTACTTCAAACGTGATACAATATTGTCGCTAAGCCTCCAAGGCAATTCTTCATTCATACCGAATGTGCATACATGCACGGTGGGACATTGGTCGCGGCCCTAGGCACACGGTTCATTGTTTAAACCTCATGGTGGTAACTATACATTGAGGTGTACGAGGGGCCTAACAAGGCTTGGCCTTCTCCCTTCCGCCCGTCATAAGAAAGTTCCTTTTCCTTCCCCAGATATCCCAACTTTCCTGCAGACCCTTGCAGTTGCTAAGCCTGGGGATTCTAGTATCCCATTTGACATTTGTGTGACAACACAAAACGGCCCAACGGAAGATCAGTGCTGGTTTTTATCAGCATATGCTGAGCTGGAGTCGCTTTTGTGACGAGCAAATAGATTTAAGTATTTTTGTTTCTGTTAATTATTGTGTAATTTTGCTTGTTACAAATAAATATTTTCTTTCTTCTTTCCATTTGCAGGTTTCCCCTGATGTTGATTGGGGGGTCCGATAATAAAAAAAAAATGCTGTTAATTGAAGTTACTATTCAAGAACACACTAATTAATACATTACATTTTAACCTAAAAATAAAAATAATTATACGATTAACACTTTAACCTATGAAATATTTAAAATACATATTTATATTGCGTGCTCAGGACGCTATGTAATGCTTAAGGTTTAGGTTTTATATTTAGTTACTAAATAAAGCAATAACAGTAAACATTTCCATTAAGAATTGGTAGTTAAAATAAAGATTTTAATCGACTTCAAAAAGAACATTATCAATTCGATGTGTATTTTTTTATGTTTGTTACCTCACAACTCAACCATTTATTAACCGATTTGGAAAAATCTTTTTCTATTATATAGAATAGTATAGATTGGTAACATAGATTTTTTTTCAAAATCGATTCAGTAGTTTAGTTTTTAAACTAAATAACTGGAATAAGTATGTCGTACAAGTAAGCGAAATGGCTAATTTTGCTTCCTGTGCCTTTTCTGGAGTTTATTATTATGTTATTTAGTCAAACAATTGCAAAGAACATAATGTATCAAGCAATAATAGTATAATTAGTCATAGACCGAACATTAGGACCAAATTCTGCAACAAAAGTTATTACCAATTGCTAATAAATCGGCTTAAAATGTTCGTGTGACGTCACAGCGTCCTTACATATTAATATAAAAATAACATATTTCCAGAAAATATATGCACATTAAAACGTACAAATCTCCGTCCGTTAGGGAAAACTGCATGAATTGTTTTTTGAGTATATCGCGTTCAAAAAGACAGACGCGGCGGGGATACTTTATCATATAATATAAGCCTTCGAAACGTCAATTAGTACAGTTGCGTCGAATGTCGTGGTGGATGGTCAGAGTGCCTTTAATGTATAAGGCAAAATAACTCGGAAAAACAAGTTACCATCAGTATCTTATTGCGGAGGGTTGGGTGCTGTTCATTTTTAGTGTTAATATGAAGATTACAGTTTTAATAATTTTACTCGGTAAGTTTTGATTTATGTATATTTTAGTTTTTGACTCCTCGGTGGCGTAGTTGTAATCTAGCGCTGAAGTCTTGAGTTCAAATCGGGTCGGGGAAAAACAATTATGACTGGGTTTTCCATTTTAAAAATTACTCAGTCGCAGGTCAAAGTCAGAAAGTTAGCGGTGTGATACCACCATGCCCCGGAAGCACGTAAAGCTGATGGTCCTTCGCCTGATCTCTCTCCTGTGATGTCGGATTGCCGTTTCACAGAACTATGATAGTGAAAGAACAGAGAGTGTTTGTGTATTGCGCACACGCTTGTGCACTATACTATCTCCTGCGTACTTGGCTGATCTCCGTTGATATTAGCCGCTGTGGCCAAAATTCGGCTAGGAAGGCTAGGAAGGGATTAATATAAAAATATAACACTAGTGAACAAAATTTTTCATTTTCATTGTTTTGGTTATTCTGTTTTATCATTATTCTGGTATACAAGGGATATATTATTTGTATCCAGTTATGTTGACCAAAATTAAGAAAAAGAAAATACCAACTCACAAATCTTCTCTCTTTATATTATTAGTGTAATAGTATAAACATAATATCAGAACTCTATATACAGGGTCATTTTGACATTGTATTACTAAATGAAAATTACCTATATATTAGTTTCTTGCTGAGCGAACTTCGGTACCCGCCTAACAATCGACATATTGACATTAATATTTATACGATACTAATGTCACTCAATTGTTTTGCCTTCCCGGAACTCCTCCACTAACATTTAAACTTTATGGTATGTTATTAAAGTTCAAATTGACTTTTAAGTACTATTACGAATCTTCTGTATGGTAATATAGAAAAGTGTTGTTTTTAGACGTTTTCATGCAATTTTTAAATTTTTTCTCTCCATAAAACCATTCTCGTACTTCAAGGAATATTATAAAAAAATTAACGAAATCGGTTCAGCTGCTCTCGAGATTTGCGGTTAGCAAAACATTCAGCGATTAATTTTTATATTATAGAGTTGTAGTCGGGTAAAAATAAGTTCGATACACTTAAATAATCCTTTTTCCTTATTATATACATAGTATCAACAAACCAACTCCTTCATTAAATGTTGTTTTAAATGTGTCCTATCATTCAAGCCGGTAGTTAAACAGCGCCGTTTGGTCAAAAAGATAGGGCATTATTTTGTAGTTGGCTACAACATAAAACTCAATAGGTATAGCACGCGGCTTTGCCCGCCTGTCTAGTAATAGTAAAATGAAAAGTAAGTCTATTACAGAAATAGAGAAAAAGATTGCTATTTATCTATATATATAAAAATGAATTGCTGTTCGTTAGTCTCGCTAAAACTCGAGAACGGCTGAACGGATTTATCTTATCTTGGTCTTGAATTATTCGTGGAGGTCTAGGGAAGGTTTAAAAGGTGAGAAAATTCGAATAATTGCCGGGAAAATCCTCAAAACAGCATTTGTCTATTTCCCATACAAACGTTTTCTAACTAATACATAGAGTCAATTTGAGCTTTATTGCTATTGTATAAAGTTCACTGTTGTCTAAGCAATGTAGGTGTGTTCCTAACATCAAAGCAGTGTGCGTTGGAGCACAGAATATAATAATGTAATGTCGCGTTCTGAAACTCAACAAAAGTGATATCGCGGACCCGACTAAATTGAACAGTCACAAAATTTAATATATCATTAGTTATTTGGTTGGCTTCACGATATTATTTTTTTGTTTTACTTTAAAATGTATGTTTTCGTTATGGACAATTTTTGAGCTACTTTTGCATAACTATACTTATAATAAATCTGTAGAGAGGTCAATTCTGTACATGAAATATATTTCCAAAATAACTGGGGGTGATTAGGGATCGATACTGATGCCAAAAATGCAATTAGTAAAATTTTGGCTGTCTGTCTGTATAACCGTTATAGAAACAAAAACTACTCGACGGATTTTAACTTAACTTGGTACATTTATTTTTCATACTCCTGAGCTGGTTATAGTATACTTTTCATCACGCTACAATTAATAGGAGCATAGCAGTGATGGAAAATGTTGGGAAAACGGGAGAAGTTACTCCATTTTAAGCTTCCGTCATTTCGTGTGCAACCTTAATGGTTAAAAGTTCCTTCGATTTCACCAGGATCCCATCATCAGACCCTGACCGGACAATCGGACCACATGCATACCACCATAAATTAAAAAAACATCCCGACAAATTGAGCACCTTCTCCATTTTTGAAACCCGAAATCCACGCGGGCGAAGCTGCGGGCGGAAGCTAGTACATAATAAAGATTTATTTAAAGGACAAGTTCAGTATTATATATTGTTATGCATATTATTACATTTTTCGGAAACTTGCGTGTATTCAATGGACTTATAAGGAAAAGTTGTAACGCGCCGCCATAAAACACGGCGGTATCACGTGAAATCACCCTCGTAGTTAGGGTTGTGAATCGTGTGCAGGGGCGTATACGGGGCCCACGAACTTTAGGGCCCCTCTTGGCCCATACCTACATTACACTAAGCGGGCGGCAAATTTCGGATTGGCCTAAAGAGCCCCAACAAATATAGATATAGGACCCCTCTATGGTAAGCTAAGCTGCTGATCGAGTGGTATTACTTTCGATTACCAGGCTTTGTGCTTTACTCTTTGATGTACAAAATGTATGCGTATGAAGATGACGTCATGAAACGAAGGTTATGATTTGCTAAATATGGGAGCAATTGTTGCGCCTCTACCTAACTCTTCTAGAATAATGGCGTGAGGTTGTCCATTTTATTTTCCTTGTTAACAATAAACAGAGATTCGTCACATCAAAACTACTTAAATATGTTGCCTGCGTTACAAACACCGTTTCGTCAGGTATGATCCGTCGGACTCTTCGATTAGGTTTAAGAGCAATGTTTACAATTATCCTTATAAGCGACGATAGCCTAGTTAGGTGTAGAACGTACTGTTTCGACGAATGTTTGCAGGTTCAAATCTCAAGGGCACACACCTCTGACATTTCTAAAATTATGTGTGTATTCTGAGTAAATTATGGCTTGGTTTAACGGTAAAGGAAAACATCGTGAGGAAACCTTCATACCGAGAAGTTCCTTATAAGAATTTTGAGGGTGGGTGAAATCTACAAATCCGCACTAGGCCAGCGTGGTGTACTAAGGCCTAATCCCTCTCAGTTGTAAAGGGGGCCCATGCCCAACAGTGGGACAGGACAGACATATATTATCGGACTAATATTATTATTTTAGATATTTAAAATTTATTAGAATTGTAATGACTATTTTAGTTGTGGTATTAATTAATAGACTTTAATATTAAATAACTTTTAAAGTATACTATACCGGCCACATATATAGTGTCAAATCCAGATTGAGGCCCTTTACCTGCTTCAGATGGAAACATCTTTTTACACCCTGTATATCCGAAAAATACTTTATAGGTCAAACAAGCATATCCATTGATTTATTATTTCACGATATCTTCGCTCTAATGTATGTGATTTTAAATTGTAATTTATAAAGTCCGATTGTTAGACAAAAATAAAACTATTTTACGGATTTTGTCGCGGTTTTATATTATAATTTCGTGGTCACGGTTCGGAAAGTCCGCCGAAGGCCGCAGTCTGAAACATTGGGAGAAAATTAAAATATAAAACCCGTAAAATAGATTTATTTTAATGTCGTAAAGTCCGATTTAAATATAGCATTGTTTGTCACGCAGTTGCTATTCACGACAACATATCAGACAACTTGATAAGGTCACAGGAACACGCTGGATGCAGGCCGCTACCGACTTTGGAAACCTTTAGGCGAGGCCTATATTCAGCAGTCGACTTTATATGGCTGATGATGATGGCGTGCTATTCTTGAAAGGGCATAAAGATTTCCCGTCTTAACAATGGCGATGTAATTCTATTCCGCCTTGACAAGCTATAATTGCCAAGCCGAAGCAATAATTTAACGTTATACGAGGCTGCTGACAGTTATTAAAAATATATAGTACACCATAACGTCGACAATAAAAATTGCTAAGGAGAAAATGAGCCTGAGAACATAAGAGGGTGAGAACGACCTTAAGGTCGGTCGGTCTGGTGAACCAGTGTGACAAAAACATTAAAACAAAATAAACGCCACGAACCCCGGACAGAACAGCTAAGCGCAATCATTAACAGCAGTTTTTAATTAACGATCCCAATCTCAATCTTCAATCCGAATCCGTGAATGAACCAATCAAATAAGTCACTTATAAGCATGTCAAAAAAAGTGATTGGTCCATCATTGAGATAGATCGAAAAAGCTATTCGTTTATCGAAAATAAGTAAATAACTTAACGATTAAATAATTATATCAGCCCCGTATTTCATGCCCCACTTTTGGGCACGGGCCTCCCACTACTTAGCATTCTTGAGTAAAAATAAATTTTACATACTTCACAAGACCACAAATTCCGTCCAGATGAGAACATCGCCGCGTTTCCCATCCTCCAACTCTTCTTTTAGCACGCATGCCGCGTGCCGACAAATTCGGTAATAATGGTTATATTGATTTCTAGATATAGTGTGTAACCGTTTGTTATCCTAAATAAATAAAAAACAAATTGAATAGAATCTTTGTACGTAAAATATTGATTAAAACATGTTTTCTCTTTATCGTTGATGTCTCATCGTCTCTCATTGGCCGTCCTGAGCCGAAGTTCGTAACCTGTTAGTGGGTTTCCCTTAGCATGGTTGCTTAATTTTCAAGGATTGCGAACGCCTACAGCTCTCACCCAAAAGTCCGATGTGTTTTGTATAAGCCGGCCATTGCCAGACTAACAATCATAGAAATGAAATAAAAATAATTGATTGTGTCTACATTAGCCATTTTTTTTGTCATTATATGGTTGTGTATGAATCATATATGTTAATTTATTTTTAACATACAATTGCATGAAGATCAAGGTCCAAGTCGAATGGAAACATCAGTTTATATTTAACCTACTTTAAAATTCTAATTTATTTCGTTTATATAGTTACTCTACAACATAAAGCTATTTACAATATCACCTTTTACATAGGACTTAGTATAATTCGTGAAATGTTGATGAGTTACACCCCTACCTACCCTTAGAGGACCGGCGTGATGTTATACAAGTATTAGTACACGGTCCGTTACTGCTATTAAAATTTACATACAATAAAATCGTAACTGGCCCATGTCTGTACATTATAGATATTGGAGAAAAACTAATATGGGGGCCTTTAAGAGTAATAGAAGCCAAAACAACAGTTTTTAGAATTTTTGTCTGTATTTTTGTCCACGCTTAACGCATAAACTATTGAATGCATTTAGATGCAGGCTAGAGGGGTCATTTAGAATATAGGCTAAATTTTATCCCGGGATGATATAAAGTGGGACTTTTATCCGGAAAAACTTTCACACGCGCGGTTCCGCGTACTTAGTAAAGTTTCATAAATATAATTGCGTTTTTTATTCAGATTATTAATGACTGTTGGGTAATTAATTATAATTAATCACCTCCTGGTTGATGTAATTGATACACGCGCAATACGACACTGCTCCGAGATCTTACGTCAGGCGAAATAACATCGGATTTCTCTGCTCAGTTTCTACCTGGAATTTGTACCCCATATGGCGGTAGGCTCACCACCTCTTACCATGGGACGGAACATTGACGGCGAAATTGAATACCCTGGTTGCACCTTTGCTACCACTTCAGGAATTAAGGCGTGATGTGTACGTTTATTTTTGAAATTAATGATGATTTGAGCAAGTCATTCACCTAACTTGTAGTCCCTATACTTGGCGGTTAAAATGCCTCCCACTTTTCTATGGTCCAATAGAATGTCGACTGACGCGAAATGATAACCCCTCGGCAGTCGCCACAATTATGCTGGCCTGTTGGAACCGGATATATACAGGCTGATCACGGAACGCGACACACTTACCTGGGCGATTATGGCGAGTTTAAACATCTTGTGTACGGTGGTCAATATCCGGTCAGATATAAAATGTACCGCCAGCAAAATTCATAATTAAAAGTAACTACTCATTGCTAATTAAATTTGGGTTCTATCGCTTAGCACTTAATAATCGTGAGAACTTGTGAACAACAACTTTAAAATAATCTATTTATATACTTATATAATTATGTAATTAATGTCTCTCATTATAATCTAGCCAACGGCTTGTATATATTCTACTGCAGGTATTGTATAATTATTAATTATTACCTTATGTACTCGCATGTTTACTTTACATGGCATGGTTGGCTAAGTGACGTCATTCTAAATCCATTATGGCGGACGGGCCTAAATGATTGACTAGTAATTTCAATTACTATTATTTATGTCCGTTTCTCGCGGGTCCACCTGCAAAAGCCGTCTTTGTATAACCAAAGAATACTAAGATACAAACAAGTGTCAATATCTTCGAAGTTCGTTAAAAACTTTCGTATTTATATTAGTAAGAAATAAAATTCGGTCAGTATAATATGCAAAGCAGATAAAATACAAATAGTTTTTTAAAATAAAGACTAGAGATGTTTAGTCTTATTATCAGTACTTCAATCACAACAATAACTATACAATGCTTCTTGGCGACAGAAATATCTTGAAAACCGAAAAATCTCTAAAGCCTTAATAATCTAGACGAAGGTCTACTGCGGATCTTGAATTCGACTCTGGTCGGGGATCATGGTCTTTTCTCACACCAAGAATAACATATCTTTGTTGCAGCAAAAGGAGTTATCAGCGCCAATGAAGGTAAAAGAAGTGTGGCTGAAGTGGATGCACTATTAAAAGCAGTGACAGAAGAAAAATGGCGTGATGATGAGAAACCTTGCTTCAATGCCGTGGTGGCGATGTTGGACGGCGTGCATAACTCAACCTTGTGGGCTACTTGGAGTAAGTATGCTATCCGAAAGATAGTGTCACATTGCCATATCACCGGACTATGAGAGTGAAAGAACAGAGAGCACCTGTCTATTACGCACACACTTTTGCACTATAATATTTCCTGCGTACCTGGCTGATCTTCGTTGAGATTGACTGCCGAAGCCGAAATTCGTTGAGAAGAGATTCACATCCGCTATGGTCTTCCGTCTTCATCATATTTAATACGGCATAGCAGAGTGACTCCATAAACCTAATGGTAAGACGAGTAGCGTCTGGATAAAGTAATGATTGATTATCCCTCGCCAGTCGGCACAATTATGACGTCCTTTTTGAAATCAGACGCAGGCCGGCATAATTATGCTCTTACTATGTTCTATTTTTGCATCACCTCAGGTTGACTGGAAGAAATGCCTCTAGTATTAAGTCCGCCTTCACATGATTTGTATGAAGTGCAATAAAATAAAAAAAATATATTGTCGAGTGGCGAGTGGTGATCATTTGTCGTCAACATTATGTGACCTCTACTCGATTTACCACCAAGGACCTTATTCTCTATGCCACACGTTATTTTTACAGTGCGTAACAAGCTCGTAACGCATCGCGTCACGTTCAATACAATAGAAATTGGCATAAAGAATACCATTCCACACAAATTTCACGAAGATAGATAGGTGTAGTAGAGCCACTTTATCATGCACGTAATAAAACCACAAAACCCTGTAGACAAAGTTATCGTAACGCAAAATCTTACGTGAGTCATTATGGCGGGTTCACACATTTACATATATATATATATATATATATATATATATATATATATATATATATATATATATCCTTCCAACAATAATATAATACAGAGATTCCTTTCAGTGTGGGATTCGAACCAACGACCCGTGGGGACGCTGTACGGCTTGCGCTACCACTTGGGCAACTACGACCAGTGCCTCAGCCCCCCATGGCTGAAGGAACACCCTGAACTCCGCCCGCAATATTGTCTCCTAGACTTCCAACTTTCTGAAGGCAACTTGCTTGAAGGAAGAAGCTATTTTGAACCTTATGAATCGGCCACCACCTATATTAATGTAAGTCATTATTATTAACGACTACCTCGATTCTAGGCTTGAATCCTAGGTTAGGCAGTAATGATGAATTTCCTCAGTGTCAGCCTGGAGACTCGTATTTTGCCTGATAGGCTCGCCACCTATCACATCATGGGACGGAATATATATGGCCGAAAATGGGTTCGCCAGTTGCGTCTCTGCCAACCCCTTCGAAAATAAAAGGCGTATGTGTGTGTGAGAATGTTTTTTATTGCTTTGAGTGAAGAGACGAGTTTGCTTTCGTCTGATGGTAAGCGACATGACCGCCCTTAAACAGTAGAAACACCATCCAACACCTTGAATTACAAAGTATTGTTTGGTATTCCACTAAACCGCCATCCTAACACATGACATGTTAAGTCTTATTATGCCCTGTAGTTACACTGGCTACGATGTTCAAACCGGAACACAACAGTGACTACACACTGCTGCTTTGCGGAAAAAATAGACATTACAGTGGTACCTATCCAGGTGGACTCTCATGTATGAGAGACCCACCAGTGTGTGTAAAAACAAGAAAAAAAAATCTTTAAGTTTACGTGTTAAAAAATGTCAACTGAGCTATTGAAACGAAAATTTACGATATTTTTCGGTGATATAATTTTCAAGGTGCATAAAAGTATAAATTATAACGAACCGTTACCAAGAAATGTAGTTGTTTATTATTAAAAGTCCTCCACAGCTGACAATGACGTACTTACCAAGGTAATTTATATAAACAAAACAGTTCCCCAAGTACGCAATACACATTATGACGAAAATTAATTTGCGAGATTAAAAAAAAGTAATTTATGTGTGAGTGTATGTGTGTATAATGAGTGTCAATGTATTTTTACGCTGTACCATGAAAGGGTACTAACAAAAGAAGCTTTATACTCTAACTAGCTTTAGCTCGTGGCTTCGCCCGCTGAAGGAGTTTTCCGGGATACAAATCCCACTATATATTTTCCCGGGATAGTAGCCTATAATCTTCCGAGGGTCTTAAACTATCTCCATACCAAATTTCGTTTTGTTATACCACGTTTTATGTCACATCTCATTCCCGTGGGAACGGGATAAAAAGTATCCTATGTCCGTCTCCTGGTTCTAAGCTACCTCCCTACCAATTTTTAGCCAAATAGATTCAGCCATTTTTGAGTTATAAATAATTAACACAACTTTCTTTTATATACATATATAGATTTAAATAAAAATAACTGTACCTTTGGATCCGACAGATGTTATTTTGCCACAGAATGCACGCTAAAAATAATTAATTTCTAATGTTAGACATTAAAATTAAACTATCTTTCAAATATTTGAAAGAAAGAAACGAAAGAAAAACTCTTTATTTAGCCATTTTCTCTGGACCAGATGGTTGAAAGTATTAGGTGCAGTACAGGGATGTGTGGTATAATTATTTATTTGCACTTTATATACATAATAAGTATATCGGCGGACTTAATGCCAAAGGCATTCTCTCCCAGTCAACCTAAGGGTGGCGCAGAGATAAATAAGGTAGGTGCATAAGGATATTTAATAATACATAAAAGTAAGTAATTAGTAAGTATACATATTTTTTTTAGAAAAAATACTTAAGGTACGCAAAAAAAAATTGTCCCCTAGCATACTCACTTATACACCTCCACCATCCGCGTCCGTAGTATGACCAATGTAATATTCGGACGTGACGTGAGTCCACCCCGTGACCAAGAAGGCAACCTTAGAAGGCTGTGAAGTTAGTGCTAGAGCACTACCACTCTCTGAAGATACTAGGAAGCTATATAAAGTGGCAGCCGGAAGAAGTGATAACTAGTGCTGTCTTATTTAAAAAATGTAACTTAGTAATTAAGATTTCCATTAACCGGGGCGGCATAATCGCTTATGCGACTAAGCCCCTTCATTAAGAATAAAAAAAAAAAAAATGAAGGCAGCAGTTTCCGAAACGTCGGTTGAAATTAAAATATTATAAAAACCGCGATAAAATCCGAAAAATAGTTTAATTTTAATGTCCAACAATATTTTTTCTGTATAAGATTTGAGACTCTTTTCTGCAATAAACACATTTTGTATATTGTGTACGAGTAGTAGTTTTTTTACAGGCGCGGTAGTGACTCCACTATACCTGATGGTAAGTGGAGTGGGGTCCAATAAAATGACGACTAACGAGAGATGATTACCCCTCGGCAGTTGACACAATTACGTCGGCCTGTTGGACCCGGATACACAGGCTGATCCCGGAAGTCCGGTGGGCCACTATGGCGGGTTTTAACACCTTGTGTAAGGAGGTCGCTATCCGGGCAGATATAGAATATATCCTACCAGCTAAGTATTGTACTGAATGAGTCTAGTGCGGAGATTTTGGTACTAAATATATCTGGTATATAAACCAATCAGAACCCAGTTTTATGACATGCTTAATAATATCAGCCCGGTATTATATACTGTCCCAATGTTGGGTACGGTCCTCCTCTACTACTGAGAGGGATTAGGCCGTAGTCCATCACGCTGACCTAGTGCGGGTTGGTAGACTTCACACACACTCGAAATACCTATAGAGAAATTCTCAGGTATGCAGATTTCCTCACGATGTTTCCTTCACCGTTAAAGCAAGCGATAATTCACAAAGAATACACACATAATTTGAACCTGCGGACAATGGACATTCGTCTCGGCAGTCCGTTCCACAACCAACTAGGCTATCGATATGACATGCTCACTAATGAGTTATTTTGATTGATTCATTCTCGGAATGAGATTGAAGATTGAGATTGGGATCGTATATTAAAAACGGCTGTAAATATTTCGGGAAAAAATTAAGTTAATCCATACATATATTAATAACTATTTTAGCGTGATAAAAAAAGACTACCGGAGGTAGGTCTCTCCGCCGAGTCCGCCTGGGTAGGTACAGTCAGCAACAGAAGTCGTTGAACATAATTTGTTTCCAATATTTCCTAATCATTATCATTTACCATAAGTTACTGATTAATTTAAATACAAAACAACTTGACATAATTGAACTACAAAAGTAGCTGAACGCCGTCAAACCATTCACTGCTAAACATTACTAGCAATTTTTATGATCTGTAATAAATACAAATATGGCTGAAATTAGCAAATTCTTTGTTTTATATAAAAGCTTTTTTTCCAACAGTCCAGAATATCAATTAAATTGTTATTTTATAACATACTAGCTTTGGCTCGCTACTCCGCCTGCGTGAAAAAGTTTTTCAAGGACTAAAGTCTTGCTTTATATTTACCCGGGATAGAAAGTAGCGTATAGCGCTTAAGAGTAATGTAGCTTCCTACTAGTGATTTTTTTTTCAAAATCGATTAAGCTGTTCCTGAGTATAGCGCATTCAAACAAACAAACTCTTCAGGTTTATATAATAGTATATATTGAAGTTAATAACCAGAATTATACATTTTTAAGAAACATCATAATACTTTAGTAAGTAATATTATAACATTAATAGGAATAGGTTAGTTACATTTTAAACATCCTATTTTATAAAGCAGTGGCCGGTTTAAGGAACAAATGTGTAAATTCAAAATTATTCTGGCATTAGATTCTCTTCGAAGGATTCAACGTAAACGTCAGTTTCTTTTTCATATTTTTTTCAGCCAATCCTTTACTTTGGTATCCATATTGAAATGATAACCTTAATCTGTACTCTTCTTTGGTAAGTGATTTATGGTCCGTTTCAATGTTTAGGTGTTTTGTAAATTAGTATCTGTTCATCGACTTTTGTTGCTGATCGTACCACCGCAATGTCTATTTCTGCTGTCAAGTAGCAGTGTGTAGTCACTGTTGTATTTCGATTTGAAGGACATTGCAGTATAACTACTGAACATAATAAGACATCTCTCCAATTACATTATATAATTTTTTTTCTTTCCAGACCAAATCAATGCGTGGAAGGCACATGAATGCTGTCAGCTGGGGTTTATGTCTGCCAAGTCAGTGTTCGATGGAGTCTGTATCGACTGTAGGCAAGGTGATGGCGCGGAATTCTCATCTGATAGCGATGTCTGACGACCCTGCGGTTACTGTCAGCTACTGCCATCTAGCGGGCGAAGTTAGAAACTACGGGTTCGGAGCTCGCGTGTTTTTGTAAGTTTAAAATAGTATTAAGGCGATACCTCAAGGTCCATTTTCATACATTTTGTTTCGGCTTTAATCTGGGTAACTAAACAAGTATTGGCAAGTAAAGAATTTAAATTCACGTCTAGTTAGTGATTAGTTCTCGCAGTTGAAAGAAAAATGTAAAAATAATTAATAATCATGGATATTTCTGCCTTTAAAATTTCGTCATATTAAATTTTAAAGGCCGAAATATCCATGATTATTAATTATCTTTACGTGTTTCTTTCAACTGCGAGAACTAATCACTAACTAGACGTGAATTTAAATTCTTTACTTGCCAATACTTGTTTAGTTACCCAGATTAAAGGTGAAACAAAATGTATGAAAATGGACCTTGAGGTATCGCCTTAACTTTACACTTTACATCTATGATATTTTTACAAATGACAAATTAATGAAGAAAAAACAATCATAGCATTTATCATCGGATTTATCCCGAGGTAACCAAATCAAAATAAGTCTAAAAGAATATTTACGGCCATTTTCTATAAGCGAACCGTATTTCTTATATACGAGTATTTTATAATATGACGAGGATTTTTATTTTTCTAGTGACTAAGTATACTTGCCTAGACGGATACTAGCAGAAAAGAGACCTTTTCTATTAATACAATGAAATCTTAGATTTTCCACGGCTGTACATTGACAATTCTGTTATAAAAATATCTGCGAGACGCAACGAATACGTAACACAGAGTAGAAAAACAAAATATGCGTTTAAAAAAGGATAAAAATGTCGAATTGAAAACCTCCTCCTTTTTTGAAGACGGTTAAAAATCACTGTAAACAAAAGAAAATTTAACATTAAATACACGTTTAATAAGAAGTGAAAACAAGCAATAATAACATTCGTGTTTTTAAATTTATATGCACATTAATAATTTTTGGACCCGTTTACGTTACTTATATTAAAATATATTACAGGTTTTGGACGCCATTATCTCTCATGTTAAGATCATGGTTCATTAGTAATTTAATAATTATGTACTTTCATATAACCAAGTAGGTCAGTATAATATAATGTAGAGTATATTTAATTCATTTTTGCGTTTTATATTTTTATCAATTCTCGTCGGTAGCCAGTGTTACTATGTTGTTATAACTATATAGCTAAGACTGGTTATTTTTGGAAGTTTTTTTATTGAAGAGAAAGAGCTTGCCATTCGCCTGACGGTAAGCAATTCGACCACCCATAAACAGTTGAAACAACATCCAACATCTTGAATTACAATGTATTGTTTGTTATTCCACTGCGCTCGCCATCCTGAGACATGAGATGTTGAGTCTTATGACCAGTAATTACACTGGTTACAATGTCCTTCAAACCGTAACACAACAGTGACTACACACTGCTGCTTGGCGGCAGAAATAGACATAACGGTGGTACCTACCCATACGGACTCTCACGTACCGACCGACCACCAGTAAATTTAAAAGCCTCTGTCCATTATCTATTTTCGTAATTATAACCGTAATCTATTTATGTTTGTTTCAGCATCGTAATGCTATGTTTGTTGATAACTGCAATCATATGCACATATGGTAATAACAACACGTTCATAAAAACATCTCATTCTTTTGGTAAGTGAATTATTACATTTGATTATTTTAGCATAGTTTCTTTTCAATAAAAATTTACAAAGCTAAAAAATAAAAAAAAAAACAAATTATAAAGACCCGTGTCCCTTGATGGATTAAAATATAAGCGATAATGATGTAAATAAGTCTTACCCCCTTATTCATAGACGTTTTTTATCTAAGGACGGAGTAAAGCAGTGATAACAAGTCTGTTTCTCAGTGCTGACGGCATGGCAGCCTTCGCAGTGCGTAGACATAGGGCCGTTGTGATTGGCTAATATTGTTGTATCAGATTTGTTATCACAGCTTTACTTAGATAAAAAAAACGTGTATGAATAAGGAGGTTACTTGTTACGAACTTTTATGATAATGTTTAAATATCATAAGTCACATATTAACGTATACTTCTGTTCGTAAAAGTGTTAAATTGTTTTTTTTAAGAAATAAATGATTTGTCATCTGCATCACGAGCATAATTTACAGCCGATTTCAAAGGACTCCCTCGGTGGTGCAGTTGCACTTCATGCGCGGTACGGCAGCGCTCTGAGGTGCTGGGTTCGAATCCCGGATGGGGCAAAGTGATATTTATGTTTTTCTGCTGGGTATCAGCCCGGAATTTGGAATCTGTGTCCGATGTGGCGATAGGATCACCTATCACATCATGGGACGGAACACACTTGGCGAAAAGTGGGTGCCCTCATTTCGCCTTTGCATACCCCTTCGGGGATAAATGTGTAATGTGTGTATTCAAAAGGCAATCCTAAATACTCAATCCGATCAGAGAATAAATCAAACAAAATCATTTATCAAAAAGAACTTTATTCTGATTGGACCATTTAGGCGATCAAAAAAGCGATTAGGTTAATGAAATTTGAGATTTAAATAAATAATTTAAATACTTTATTCATCATGTATGCGAATATAGTAGCGCTTATGACAAGTCAAGGTACATGAGAATATTTAATTATTACGCCAATTAAGTCGCTTATACAACTAAAGACATTTTACATTGAACTTAAAATAGATGAGAGTACAAAATAAATAAGGAAGCCAGCTCGGGCTGGCAGGAAAGATCAGTACGTATAGATAAGAAATCAGATAGAATGAGTAATTATTGTCTACAGAAAATACATGCATGTAAAAACTATATCTGTACATATTATAAAACAAAATCCCCAAAAGCTGCATGTGAACGATTTTCTCAAAATCTACCGAACGGATTTGAGTACGGTTTTTACTAAGAGATAGTGCAATTCTTGAGAAATACTTAGGTTAATAGTACATATCGGTTTTATGTAAATTGACTGAAGTATAACGATTAATGTTGAAGAGGTCGCGTGTTTGTAAAAAATCTCGTGGGTCGGGATCCAAGCGGGAAAAACTTGGATTTCTACGCGGGCACAGCTAGTTCTCTTATTAATTTATGACGTAATTTACTTAACAAGTTAATTACATCGTAATCTGTGGTTCATTTTATGCTGCTTCCTCCATGCTTACAAAACGAGCAAATTTTTCTTTTTACATTAGTTTTTTTAAAAACAGTTCTCGTGATTAGCGTTAATTTATGCCAATTATAATGATTGCTTCTTTTTTATTTCTAATTAACATATTAAATTCACACGATTGAAAGGATTTTATTGTGTAAGTACATTGTTTAATATTACGTTTACCTATATATCGTAGATTATTAAACTTATCTTACTAAATTTATCTTAATTTGGTGGTTAATTATGATAAAATTAGTAGAAATATTGTTTCATATAATAGCGAAATGATAATTTCCTCAAAACTCCATTTTACATAGTCTTAATAAGGTTTATTTTTAAATTACTAGTAAATTTTGCTTATAAATTAACTAATGATTTCTCATTTAGATAAAGAAGTCATAAAATAAATTAAACACACCAAGGAACAAGCAGTTTTTTCAACTATCCGTATTTTTGTAGAATTTTAATGATACATGTCTTTTATGTATATATTTTTACAAATTTCGTGGATTTCCGTCGTTTATACTTCTTCATTTCGGATTGTACTATGATGGGTAGCTCTGAGGGACATATTCATTTATAGTAGGCAGCTTTAAAATCAACGCAATGGTGATTAATTTGGAAATGGCTGTAATTTTACGAAAAGAAGCGGCAATAGCCTAGTTGGGTGTGGAACGGACGCCGAAGACGAATGTCCGCAGGTTCAAATGCCAAGGACACATACCTCTGACTTTTCTAAAATCATGTGTGTATTCTTTGTGAATTTATCGTTCGCTTTAACGGTGAAGGAAAACATCGTGAGGAAACCTGCACATCTGAGAAGTTCTATATAGGAATTTCGAAGGTGTGTGAAGTCTATCTAATCCGCACTAGGCCAGCGTGGTGGACTAAGGACTAATCCCTCTCAGTAGTAGAGGAGGCCCGTGCTAATAGAGGGCTGACATTATTATATTATTACGAAAAATAATAAGTTTCTTTAAATTTCGTGATTTACGTCGTTTGTACTCCCTGATTTAGAATTTTACTATGATGGGGTGGACTTTTTCCTAGTTACTATAGTAGTCAGCTTTAAAACCATCACAATGATTATCGTTTAAAAATAGCTGCACATTAAAAAAAAAAATCTGCCAATTTTCTTCCATTTCCTTCAATTGAAATCCCTGGTTTTAAATCGTTTTACCACAGGAACGAGTTTTACCTCTGAGAGATATACTCCTCTGTCGTAATCAGCTATGGAATTATTAAAATGATGATTAGTTTGAAAATGTCACGAGTTTATGTTAGTTCACTCAAGGGGTTAACCAAAATTGCGGTACACCATATGAGGTACAACAAAATAAAAAACGTTACAACCCGGTACTAACCTACTACAATCCCATGAAAATAGTAAAAAATGATATTTAAAATTCACTTGCCAACTTCACACAGGTGCCAGCGTGGTGAACTAAGGCCTTATGCCTCTCGAGTAGTGAGAGGAAGCCCGTGCCCTGCAGTGGGGGCGGTATATTATATAATATAATAATAATAATGTCAGCCCTGTATTAAATACTGTCCCACTGCTGGGCACGGGCCTCCTCTACTACTGAGAGGGCTTAGGCCTTAGACAACCACGCTGATCTAGTGCGGATCAGTAGACTTCACGCACCCTCGAAATTCCTATAGAGAAATACTCAGAAATGCAAGTTTCCTCAACGATGTTATCCTTCACCGTTAAAGTAAGCGATAATTCACAAAGAATATACACATGATTTTAGAAAACTCAGAAGTGTGTGCCTTTGGTATTTGAACCTGCGGACATTCGTCTCAGTAGACCGTATATATATTACAGGACTGATATTATTATTGTGTCGTACATCGAGGGACGCGTCCACACCCCTTTTCAAGCGGGAGTGATCCAGGGTAACGCGGGGTAAAAGGACTGATCTAAGCCTCGGTCTTAACACTATCCGTAGTACTGTGCGGGTGCGCTCATTCTGAACACGCACATTATAACCGATTAGGGAAAGTAGTGAGGCGAGTCTTCGTGAATGACATGTTTTATCACAGTTGCCATATTTTTTTTATGAAATTTGCAGCGGCGAAGGTAATGAAAGTATTCTGCATTAAGACCAACTATGCAACATTATTCCACGTGCAAAGCTCAGAGATATCAGCCATGAATGGCATAAGGTTCCTGTCTGCCGTTTTTGTGATCTGGGCGCATGTATACATGTTTACTAATATTGCTGGATTATCCAACTCGTTGGATATGGATAAGGTAATATTTTTATATGTAACATATTAGCTTTTCGATTTGTTGAATCAAGATCAGTTGCTCATAATTAGAATTTATGTCTATGACTATAGTGGATCTTCAAAGGTAGCTGAGAAAGAACTGCACTGCAGTAGACAAATACATATTGATGCATTATAGACGGGTCTTGGTAAAATGGATGTTATCGCTATGTAATAGAAACGCTTCCTAACCGATTTGAATAACTTCTTCTTCAGCCTATACATCCACCCTATTTTTATTGTTTTGAATGACGAGACGAGCTTGCCGTTCGGCTGATGGTAAGCGATACGACCGCCCATAAATAGTAGAAACATCATCCAACACTTTGAATTACAAAGTATTTTTGGTATTCCACTGCGCTCGCCATCCTGAGACATCGAGATGTTAAAAATCTTGTTATGTCCAATAGTTATATTGGCTACCATGACCATCAAACTGGAACACAACAGTGACTACACACTGCTGCTTGGCAGCAGAAATAGACATTGCGATGGTACTACCTACCCAAGCGTACTCTCACATATGAGAGACCTACTATCAGTAAACCAACCCAAAGCTAAGTGTAGGCTTCTTACAATGCACATCAGATTGTTCTGTCCAGGGCGGTCATCAACCAACTTTGTCTCTCTACTACTGCTTTTGGACCGGGTCGTCGCTCCACCACATTAAAGGCTTGCCTCAGTTTCTAGGACCAGTTTTGGGTCTCCTTTCAAGAATTGCCCTACACCACCTTCCATCATTTCTGAATAACTTACAACTAGTTAATGATAAAACATGCACTAAAGGCCACTATTCTGCTATTCTCAAGCTTCCATGACTTCACCTGCCTACGCTTTTGCCAATAAATATATCTTCTTTATTTCAGGATGCAGGAACACTGACAGGGAATATTCCTTCACCACATGGATTTACTCTCGTGGATACCTTCTTCGCCTTCTCTGGTCTTCTTCTTGTTAACAGTCTGCTCTCTACCAAACCGGGGAAATCACAGAACTTAGTAAAGATGCTCTGCAAGCGTTACTTTAGGTCAGTATGTTGTTTAAATAATACAAGTTATTGGAGGTAAATGGTGATTTAGGGGGTAGCACACACTCAAGCAAGAAGACAGAGGAGCGACTATTGCACATTTTTCCCCATGTATTCCATCCATTTTGTTCCAAGATTTCATATCGCTATCGGGCACTTTCAGACTCGGGCTGATTCTAGGATATTGAGTTTCTCTATTCAGTACTAAGCTGCGATAACGTTGCGTGTGGAACGGACTGCTGAGACACAGGTCCACAGATTCAAACCTCAAGGTTACGCTATTTGACTTTTCAAAGTAATGTATGTATTTTCATGAATTATCGTTTGCTTTAACGAATGGTGACAATTTGAGGAAACAGGCATCGATGAAGATGAATTTTCAAGGTGTTTTACTCTGCCAATCCGCACTAATCCAGCGTGGTAGACTAAGGCCTAATCCCACTCAGTAGTAGAGGAGGACCGTGCTCAGTATCACCCCAAAATTTCTACCAAACCCATAACTACTAGATTTTAGTCCCTAAGTCAAATTGTATGACACCTACCTTTAAACTCTAAATCAAAATGTTACTTAAGAATGTCTAGGCTAAGATAGCTTCCGTTGCGTCCCATTATGCTTAGCTGGCCACCTAATTATTACATCGCAGGCGTGTAGCCCTGCGCTTGTATGTATTGCATGCACCAGATGTGACAATATACCTCTTCTTCTTTCTTTCATTTAATTTCAAATTCGATATCCTATCCAGGTTAATAGGAACTTTGGCTGTGGCTATTTCCTTCATGACTGTTATATCAGGGGATATGGACCACGGCCCATTATGGCGCAGATTCGCTGTATCCGAACAGGATATATGCGTGAAGAATTGGTGGAGATGTTTGTTGATGCTAAATACCAGTGCCAAGGAAATGGTAAATATGAATATTTTAATGAAATAGTTTGGTAAAATGTTTGTTAGAAGACTACACCGGCCACACATACACCACTGCATCGTGTGAGCCAGGATTGACAATGCTATTTTATGACACAGAGCGATGAGCTCGGCGTATCTCAGGAACAGCTCAGCAAGTCTGTGGAACACTAATTAGCCTTAACCGCAATGAAATTGATCAAACATACATAGGTAGGATTGAAAATTTTGCTGGTGGTAGGATGTATTTCGTATTTTAAGGTCGACACATTTATGCCTGCCTTGTGTACAATGGTCGCTATCTGTGCGGATATAAAATATATTATGGCTGAGTAAAAAATCGCAATATCACTTTGCCCGACCCAAGGATTGAACCCGAGACTTCAGCACTGCTATCATACCGTTATACGACTACGCCACCGCGGCAGTACAATAATGTAGTAAAACATTTACATACTTTTGTTCTGGCTTTAATGCTCTTTGGACAAAATGACTGCTGGTTTGTAGCACAGTAATCGAATTTACTTCTACCGTTTACACATACTAGGTAAAAAAGACTAACGACATCGAATTGTATAAGTTGACCAGGAAAATAAAGAACCCCGTGTGGATCTAATATGGATCTATAAAACAAAATAGCAATCAATGGCACTCTTAAAATATATGTTTTATTTTTTGTCTGGCTAAACTGAAAATACGACATAACATTCGTAATCAAAAATATATACAATACAATGAGTCATAACAACATACAAGTTACATCACACGTATCGCGTAGCTGCCGAGCGCCGACTAATGTATCGGCGGCCGGCGCGCGCGCTGCCTCGAACTCAGCCGAAAGGTTTGCGGTACGTCGTTCCCACCCGCCCGCGATTCTACACTCCCGCGACCGTATACTTAGGAATACGTGCTCATATTTATTTTATTTCTTCATTTCAAATACAGACTTAGGAGGCTTACAGTATTTGCCAGTGTTACCCAAACTAAGCTACGCTTGTATCTTGGGTTGCCATAATAAAAATTACAATATAAGTTATTACCCGCAAGCAGATAACTATGCAATTTATAGTACATAACTATGAGCTAAATAATAATAATACATTGAATACATAAGATTGAGACATTTTATTTGGCAGGCATCCCGTTGTCTCAATCAATAGCCCAGCAACCAGTCCAGCTAGATCCCATCCATAGACCCAGTATAATTCCCATCTTTTCTGCAATAGTCCCTGCACCTTGCAAGCGCTGTCTTTGGCTGTATTTCCTCCATAAGTACAGACAGAGAGAGTACTCGCAAGGTGTATAAACCCCAACTAGAGTAATGTATCTTAAAGGGGCCTCTACGTGTTGGATCTATGTCCCCACGCAAGCCTTCCAAAAGGACCGGCCTTTATGCCGTGATTTCCCGCAGGAAAGATACCACATAATAATAATTAAATTGTATACATTAGGTGAGCACACAAATCAAAGGATACAGTGGAACAAATTTAAAACATAACATGATCTGTGTAAGTTTCTGTGCCAAGAGTTTATGTGTATGAGCTAGTTGTTTGGCAAGATGTAAATGGCGAGGTGATTGTGGAACGGAGCCTGGTCTATGTAGGACGAATGAATGTTGTGTTATGTGGTGATGAACGGTAAATACTTTGATAATATAAGGAATTATACTATTAATATGTTTGTTTACCTATGTATAAATATAAATGGCAATATTCAAACGCTACACGCGTCGATGCCTTATAAGGCAATGATTAGCGCGTTATAATTTAAGTATCTGTTTCAGTGCTTAATTGTCGCCTGGTACATCTCTTGTGACTTCCATCTGACCGCCGCCTGCTCATTCATAATATACGTCTACAGGAAGAACAAGAAAAACGGTCTTCGTGTCTACGGAATCGCTTGCCTACTGGCCATTCTGATACCAGGATTTTTAACTTATTGGTATAAGTTGCAACCTGTCATCTTATTTACTATACAGTGAGTATTTTTCCCGATGGCACATTACTACGTGACCATCCATAAATTATGTTTTAATTTCGTAATTGGAGCTTTATTGATCCGTATTTATATTAATCTCAGTTTCGCTTTCAAGGGCGATATTGGCTGAGACGATGTCATATTAAGGTCAGGTTAAGGTAATTGCTACTTAATAAACGTACATACATCAGCTCAAATGATATCTTAAGATACATGACATTACTACATTTACAGTCTTATTTATAAACTTATATTAGCGTTAATAGATGATTAAGAATTGCTTAAATAGCTGTCAAAATGTCACCGGTTTCCTTATTTAAACCTTATTTGGAGGCCAGATGGCGGGTTTTGACTTACAGTTGATCGAGTAAATTTGTGTTTTAACTGAGCATAGCTTTTTTATAAGTAAGACTATTCATGTATACTTGAGATGTTACTCAAAAGTGAGATTGATTAATCAATTCGGCATTAAGTCATACATCACATTCCTGACACCTCACATTAAGTACATATTGTGCAATTTGAGTTATGTTTTAAGTTAAAATTCAAGTTCATAATTGAATACTGATAGACTTATACATGTGATATCACGAAGTTTCCTTTCGTGTCGTGTCACTGTGTCGTCTCACACTCAACGCGTGACTTAAGATGACCTATCAGGGCCCTTATTCTCTATCTCACACGTTATTTTGACAGTGCGTAACAAGCACGTAACACAACGCGTCATGTTTAGGACTATAGAGATTTGGCTTACAGAATACCATTCCACGCACATTTCTCGAAGATAACATGACACGGCCGCGTTACGCGCTTACACTATCATACAGAATAAGGGCCCAGGAATAAACAGAAGCGCATTGTAGTCAGCAGCCACTTGAGTAGGCGCTCATGGCCCATTCTCTATGCCTATGTTTCAAATGCTCTCAACGAAATAAAAATAAATTTTCCTGAAATAACGATCAAGCTCCTTAAATAAAGTTTAAAAAAAATCTCTCTCAACAGTTTTAACTTACAATAATTTACAGGGACTTCGTTATTTTGAGGATGGTTGCAAGTTTGGATTACGTTTACGTCAAAACATATAGTAGAGGAGGACCTTATGTGGTGGGAATGGCAGCAGGATACCTCATAACAAAATTCAATCGGGAAAAATATAAAAAAGTTATACCAAAGGTAAGAATTTAATCAAAATTCAGATACCATGGGATTTACGTACGAGTCGAATTATAAAAAAGCAGAAAACACTCTGCTTTAGAGCCGCCAGTTTTGCTTTTCCGTTTTAAAATGAATTTGTCAGATAAGTAGTTAGTTCCATGTTTTAAGTAGTTTAGAATGTCCTTTTAATTTATGTTTAGTATTTAAGTTAAATTTGTACAAATTTGCCAAAATGGAACATTCAGTTGGTCAACCAAATAAAAAAGGCAACAGGCGAGATTTAATATTTTACTGGTTCAGACTTTAAAAGTAAAAGGCCAACAAAACCCATACATTATATTTTATTCAGACATTAAATACTATAGCTAATTATAGACCGGATCAGTACAAAATTATCTCCAAAAGTTATTGTAAAATTATAAAAGTCGTTGTCTTTCCACTGTTCATGGATATTAACACAAAAATAACATATTTACATTAAAAACGTGCAAATCACGATTTGGAAAAACGAAGTATTTTACATTGAAGTTTTGCTATTTCACGGTAGATTGAATAACCGTCGCAAAACCGCAACATTTTTGTATGACAATCTTCCCAATGTCCGCTCATTATAACCTTAAAATTTAATTTTGTTGCAGATTTGGTCATTTTCTGCAGTTGTGTTAGCAGTATCATTAATGCTATTAACAATGAGTGTGGGAACAATATTTTATGACAGAGAATACAGCGCCTTAGAAGTATCTATTTCTGTCGCTCTAGACAGAGTAGTGTGGGCTTTGCTGTATGCAGTATAGTTGGAGTTTGCATATATGGCGACCTGCGTAAGTGAATATATCATCTTTATCATTAAAGAAAGGGTAGTTGACGACTTTTTTTAAATGCATTTATTAAAAATGTATTTCATCCAACATCTATCGGAAAAAGAATTTATCAAATCCACGCAATAATAAATCATTTATATAGTTTTGAAATTTGATGAAAAGGGAACGTATCAAACTACAATAACAGGAAATGTGACGTCACCCAGTAACACTGCGTGAGTGAGAAAAGGACAGTGCGATAAACCTACCATGCCCGAACTTTAGTTCACAGCCATATTTCAAATATGAATAACTGCTTTATATTTTAACCAATTTTGATGCTAATTTCATCGAACAATTTCTTTTTCAAATTATTTTGTGTTACATTTAAAATAATAAACTAAATCAAACATAGGAAACTACCCTATTAAGAAGCTTCAAAACTCTTTTATCTATGAACTGTAGTGCAATGCAAATCTTTGTTATTTTTTACTATTATATTTGTAATACAGGACGGTAAAATGACCCCAAAGCAACTGATGGTAAGTAGAACACGGATTAGATAGTGTCGACTTACGAGCGACAACGATTACCCCTCGCCAGTCGACACAATTATGCCGGCCTGTTTGAAACCGCATATATTGAAACTGATCCCGGAACGCGACTTACGTGGGCCGCTATGGCGGGTCTTGCGTCTTGTGAAAAGTGGTCGCTTCCCGGGTGGATACAAAATGCTCTCTTAATAAAACAATGAACTATTCCAAAATTATAAATTTGTGGGAATCCTGAAATAAATTATTCCTGTTTGCAACCTTTTTTTTAAGTTACTATATGTTTGAAATTGTTAAAGATAAGTCAAAAATGAAACCTTTTGCATGAAAAAAAATGGAATAATAAAAAAGGTCGCAAACAGATATGACTTTTTGGACGATTCCCACAAATTATCAATTTTGGAATAGGTCATTATTTTATTAAGAGACTAGTCATGTCGTTGAATTTTTTGTTTAGCATTTCGCGTGTTTATTGCTCGCGGCGATAACTCGCCACCTAGTCACTTGCCAGTTTGCCTTATACAATTAAGAATGAATCTTCTGTATCATCCCTTAGGTATCTTTTTGAGCAATAAATATTTTCTCTTTTGCAGCGATTATCAATGACTTTCTGAGTTGGTCGTTGTTCCGGCCCCTCGGGAGGTTATCCTATGGGATCTACTTGCTTCATGCCATGTTCCTGGAACGGATAATATTTTCTACCAGAGCCCCGTTGAAGTACGATCATCTGGAATTTGTAAGTAATCACATGACCCTCACTGTTTGGTTACTTACACCTTCCTTTAAAAATTAAGTTAATTTGTAACTAATTCTAATATTTCTGATATTTGTATTTTATTTGGTACTAGTTAACCCGACAGACGTTTTCCCGTCTTAACTATGAATTTGCAGCGCGCATTCTGTCAATTTTTGATATTAACTTTTCTTAAATTTTCTAACGTTCTGCTCAACTTCCTTAATTTTTTCTTTCATAAGATCCTTCTCCTGACAATAACAAACACAACAAAAAAAATAGTGAAATCGGTCCAGCCGTTCACGCGTGATGGCGTGACCAAGGGAAATAGGGATTCATTTTTATATATATAGATATCTATATATATAAAAGAAAGTGGTGTCAGTTACACTATTTATAACTCAAGAACGGATGAACCGATTTGGCTGAAAATTGGTGGAGAGGTAGCTTAGAACCAGGAGACGGACATAGGACTTTTTATGCCGTTCCTCCGGGAACGGACGTGACATAAGACGTGGTATAAGAAAGCAAAATTTGGTATGGAGATAGTATAAGACCCTGGGAAAGTTATAGGCTACTATCTCGGGAAAATATATAGTGGGACTTTTATCCCGGAAAACTCCTTCACTCGGGCGAAGCCGCGAGCAAAAGCTAGTACTTAATAAAACTGTGAGAGGCTGATGTCTGGACATTATAAATATAGAAGAAATAATATGGGGGGACTTTATTGAAACAACAGAAGGCAAACAACAGTTTTTAGAATGTTTATCTGTCTGTATGTTGTACACATCACAGATTTAAATGCTTTAGATTACAAAAACTGTCACTTTCACAGTACTCAAATCAACACAGTTTTACCCAGAATGTGAAAAATGCCTGACTGAACCTGCATACCTGAGAAGTACTCTATAGGAATTTTGACGGTATTTGAACTCTATCAACCCGCACTAGGCCAGCTTGATGGACTAAGGGCTAATCCCTCTCAGTAGTAGAGACGTACCGTACCCAACAGTGGAAGAGTATAATTACAGGGCTGTATTTTTACTATACACATGGATTTGAGCGAAACATCACGCTATATTTTTACCCCGTTATTCATAGACTTTATTTATTTAAAGACAGAGTAAAGCTGTTTTATTTAGTTAAATTGAGATACAACAATATTAGCCAATCACAACGGCCCTATGTCTACGCACTGCGAAGGCCGCCATGCCGTCAGCACTGAGAAACAGACTTGTTATCACAGCTTTACTCCGTCCTTAGATAAAAAACGTCTATGAATAAGGAGGTTATACTTTGTTAATGCATACATCGTTAAAATACATCGTCATAGCGCCTGACGTATATTCATTTATAAAAACTACATCTTTTTCTCATAAAACCTACCTTAACAGATAAAAAGTATCTTAATATTTATCGTTTACAGTTCATAATCACTTGCGGCGCGATCGTAGTGACTTCCATTGCCAGTTTGTTCGTCTGGTTAGTGGTGGAAGCGCCGCTTACCAATATCTGCGATGTTATTATGTCAGATAAGAAGTGAGTAACATCTATGACTTGAAGTTACGTGCATATTGTCCGGCCTAGTTCGGGTTCGATTCCGGTCGGAAAAATTATTTGGTTTTACCACTCAAAATCAGCACGGAGTTTGGAATTCATGATATTGTGATGAACTGCCCGTATCACAAATGTCGGAAATCACATTGAAAAAGTGGGTGCCTTGATTGCACCTCTTCCTACCTTTTAGAAATAAATCATGATTTGTTTATATATTTTTCAATGCAAATTCAATGTAATTTTACAGTACTAACACCAAAACATTAACATTCTCATTAATAATAAAAAAAATTGAAACATAAAATCTTAATTAATTTAAACTCAGTTAAACGGAAATAAATTTAAACTCAGTTAAAAGAAAGAAATAATTACTATCTTAACTAAATATTAAATAATTAATATTATGTGTGTTATTGTTTGATAACCATCAAGTAATACAATGCAAGTCTGCACCCTCTTTTAAAAAACGCAGTCCAATCAAAAGAGGTCTCAAACTCAAATATGCAATACGCAAAGAGAAGAGATAGTAAAAATCTAAAACATTTTTTTTCAATTTCAGATCACCACAAAAGGGAAATCGACATGACTATCGAAGCTACTCAAAATGGTCAAAAAAGTATTATAAATGTTCTTTAAATATAATATTTATTTTAAATTATGTTTACTTTAACCTAAACCATAGATTTAGTAGCGACATAATCGTGAAATAACAACTAAGCTATTTAAATAAACAAAAACCCTAGGTTCATTTCTTTAAAGTTTTGCAATCGTCAGATAAGTTACTGTAATATAACCTGGGGCCTTATTCTCTATCCCGCACGTTATTTTAACAGTGCGTAACAAGCACGTAACACAACGCATCATGTTTAGGACTATAGAAATTTGGCTTACAGAATACCATTCCACGCACATTTCTCGAAGATAACATGACACGGTCGCGTCACGCGTTTACACTATCATACAGAATAAGGGCCCTGACTAAATACGATTGTCAAACTTTTAAACAGTTTTGTCGACACTACTGCAGTTTATTATGTAATTTATTGGTGGTAGGATATATTTTATATACCGGATAGCGACCACCGTTCACACGATGTTAAAACCCACCATAGTGGCCCATGTAAGTGTGTTGCGTTCCTGGATCAAAACCCAAGGGCGCACACCTCTGACTCCTCTAAAACTATGTGTATTCTTTGTGAATCATTGCTTGCTTTAATAGCGAGTAACACATACCTGAGACGTTCTCTAAGAAATTTTGAGGGTGTGTGAAGTCTACCAATCCGCACTAGGCCAGCGTGGTGGAGTAAGGCCTAAACACTCTCGGTAGTAGTGGATGCCCGTGCCCAGCAGTGAAGGACAGTATATAATACAGGGCTGATATTATTATTATATTATATACGTCTTCTATATACCCCATTTTTTTATAATTGGTGTACACAATAACCTCAAATCGCCTAGAGATATCATTAAATTAATACCAAAAAAATTACTTATACCAGTGGAAAAATAAACTTAAAAACACCTACCGGATATTATACAGAAACTTTCGGTAGTAAACATCTTGGCTCAGGTGTGCAATGCAGGCCAGGTAAAGTGGTCTCTCGTTATTTATTTAATAGAATTATGAGATGAGCAATCTTGATGGTAATCGCCCATAACTGCCTCGCACTGAATTGCGTTCGCCATCTTCAGTTGATAAGTAAGTAATCATTTACATAACCAGATATTTCAACATTGTGGCTCAAAGCAAAAAGACCACTGG
>NW_023592883.1:0-13269 GCF_014839805.1 Manduca sexta
GACATCCTCCCGCTGAGAACTGGCTGACGTTACACCGAAGCATGATTTTAGTAAATGAGATGATATTTTATAGTAAATATTTAAATTTAGAACGCTAAATATGATTAGTTGAAATAGGCTAGGCTCATAACTTTGACTGTCTGAAATATAAAATGTGGTTTTTGTTTCGAATAAATATACTGAAATTAGAATGTATGTCGCGAATAATATATTATATCACAACAGATTAAACTCTAAAATAAGATTAGGAAACCGTGAATTCGCTATGTGAGCCATTATCTATCCCTAATGATTTCTCGTTGACTTATTGGGAGCCTTCTGTCATTTATCAGGGTGTTTATCCACCCACAATATATCGCTAATTACCTGCAAGAGTAGTTCTTGTCCAGGCCTAACCGCTTAAAGCATGTTTTGCAACCATCAAGCATGTATTTCATTTTTACTCTTATACTTGTATGAGGATATGCCTCAGTTGTTTTATGCAATATCAGGTAAAGTGCAAACGGTAATTCTTCAATTATATATTTACTAGCTGACACTACAAACGTTTTTTGCCATATACATTATTTCTAGAAAATATTTTCGTTATTAAATAAAATTAGAAATATTAAAATCGCAATTAAAAATAGAGGTTAGCGGAGGAAGGGTGAAAATTTATCGTTGCATATATTTTAATGCCAAATAATAAAAATTACTAAAAAAAAAAATGTTTTTTTTTCTTTCAGTCACTCTTGTCACTTAGGGGTTTAAAATATAGTTTACGACCGATTCTCAGACCTACCAGCCTTTTCAAAGGAGTTTGGAGACTAACACTATGACACGAGAATTTTATATATTACATGTAATTTCCTTTGTAATAAATACGTTACACTTCGGTGTGACAGACGGCCCGGTATTTTGACCTTTCACCGCAGTCACTCCGTGGGGGATGGAATAAAACATCACAAGCTTGTTGTGCCTAAGTAAAATGTCATCAAATAATCAGTGGTGTGACAAATGGGCACCTGGATGTCGGATGGCTTAATAACTAACGTCTGACGGCTTGTGGTCGGCTAGTTGGAGTGTATACTAATCACAGTATTTACTTACCGCGATCCATATTTATCTTAAGTGCGTTTGATTGTCTGGAATTGTGAGTTGGGTTGTTGAGCCGTCTCAAAGTTAGTGGAGCTATTTTGATAGTCTCCATGTACTATAAAAATAATATTTGGACTCAACCTATACCTAGGAAGTGGGGACGCATTTTGGGTCTTATTAAAAAGCCAAAATATTCACACATCCATACATGCAATCCTTATAAGGTATTTGGATACTCAAGTTAATTAGGGTCTTCACATACTCATACGTGATAAAAGAAACAGAACATCTGCAAGAAGTTACTAATTCTGTATAGTACTGAATTTCACCGCCGCAATTGTAAATAACATACGCTTTTTTGCGTCGATGGTTAAGACCATAGCTAACCTTGCCAACAATAAGTCAATTTCAAGATTTAAGTTTTGATAGAGCAGCATTGCTAATCTCAGTCTCACCATGAGCAGACAGACATTCAAAGCTAAGTTTAGGGTACCAAGTTCTCACACTAGAACTACCAGAGACGCTTACATTTGTTTTGTTGTATTTTTTTCATATGCAAAATATATTTTATAACTAATTCATAAGGCAAAATCGAGTACAATCAGCTGTCCTCAAACTAAGCAAAAGCTTGTATGTTGAAAGACAGATTGATATTAAACTAATTCAGGTCAGTTCTTGTAGAATTAATCGCTTATAGTACGAATACAATTTATAAAAACTATGTCGGATAAAATAAAATTATAATTTTGATATAAATATGTATATATGGATCTCTCTCTCTCTCTCTCTCTCTCTCTCTCTCTCTCTCTCTCTCTCTCTTTCTCTCATTAGCGGCAATATTTAAATCATTATACACATGCGACTTACGACTCCCGCAACCTTCAAAAATTGCCGAAGTTAGTTTTCCGTGACTGTTTACACATTACAAATCGCTTGCTTGATCTTCTGCAAGTTGTCTTGCAAATCTCAACCGGACTCAAAAGCCTTGACAAACCTTTAGTCGCAGCTCAAACCGCCATTAGCCTTTTCAACCGCAATACTTGATGGGTTTAATTGTTTTATTTCACAGAAAACCTCGCAGACCGCTTTGCCTTTACACAGGTTTTGTACTCGAGCACGTAGGACGTTGAAAAGGAAAATCAATTCGATCCGCGTATCCTTCCGTTTACGTCGACAGAGGTCTTAATTTTTGTCCGTATAAGTTGTGAACGCTTCGCGGGCTAAGTAACGATAATACTAAGCGATTAATTCATACGCATTCTATTGCACCCAAGAGAAATTTAAAAGAAAAATCCATTAAAAAGGTACAGAAGGAAGGGGGTAGTACAACAATTATAAGCTTACTTACGAGAATTTGCATGCCCCCAAAAAAGAAGTGAAGTGAGTGAAGTGAAAAAAAGACCTGGTAATGCGCAATCATTGAATATTATACAGCATTTCTTTTTAAACTGATTGGACTGTCGTTAAGCAGACGGTCGGTCGTAAAATTAAACCAATTTCTTTCAATTCCATGTTTCCAAAGCTAATTTAATTGGAAGACTGGGGTCTCCGTTTTGAACTCCGGGTTAGGTGCATTGATATTCGGTTTTATACTCAGTGTCAGCTTAAAGTGCCAATCGAATTTGTGCCTTATCATTGGACAGAATACACGTGGCGATAAATGTGTACTAATGCTCCTGTGGGGACTTAATATGTTTGAAATGCACACGTCATAATTGAAAAGTATATATATATATGTAGGTTCGTTAAAATAATAAACACAGTTTTCAGTCGAGACTCGTTGGTTTTATTTCTCCTCCAAACACACACACCAGCACACCTCTGTCTACTTCGGTGATAAAAAGGCTTGAATGGATATGAAATAACTTACTTCAGAAGGTATAGTGGCGTCGATGTGCACAAAAACATGTGTTTGATACTAATAACGCAGATGCAAATGTAATTGAAAGCATTTAATCGCATTTATGGCTGAATGAACTATGATCACGTTTCTTGATAATTTTCACGAATTAAATTCCAAAGACCAAGTTCATTAATTATTGAGTTGCATACATATATAACACAAGCTTTTGCCTGCGGCTCCGCCCGTGTGAAAAAGATTTACCAGTATAAATATTTTCTACAACAAAAGTAGCACCCAAGAGCAATGTAGCTACCTAGCTCCTACTAGTGAAGAAATTCATATCTGTTAAGTAGTTCCTGAGTTTAGTCCGTTCAAACAAACAAAGTCTTCATCTTTTATATTTAATTATAGATTAGGCCTCAGTTTTGTTGAATGTTTAATTTCTATTGAATAAGTTAACATGCGAAGATTTGCAGTCGTTAGAAATAGATAAAAAAAAATTAACTGATCTCTGTACCAAATTAGCTCAATTCAAAATCTATATTTTGGATATATTTTTCATAGACAAAAGTAAGTACATCAACAGTTTATGCTTTATAATATCACTAAGCTAGAATATACACTAAAATATAGATCACAAAACCTTAGTAAGAAATCTTAAATAAAATCAATTTATTGAAGACTGACAAATACCTTTCTTCTAACAAAAGACTACATAAAGCCAATTTATAAAATCTATCAGGCAAAGGAATAATTATCCGTACATCCAAACCCATAGAAAATACTAATAAAATACAAGAAGGGATGAGTATAATGGAATAAGATATAAATTGTCGTATATTGTACGAGAAGGGTAAAATAAATAAAATATATTTTCTCAATAGTGCGTGCAATGGGTATAACTTGTTGGAATTCTTCAAAGCGGATTTCATCCTTCGATAAACTTATCAAAATGTGTCGTTTTGCTGAAATGCTTTTTTTTTTATATCATATTTTGAATCTTTTTTATCCTAATATAGCACTAAGAATAGTATTTAGTACAGTTAATATCTCAAGACTAGCCGTGCCCACAACTTCTGGAAATTAGATCTATCCGAGGCAGAAAAGTACTAAATAATGTTTTCTTATGTTTATGCGAATGTTAGACATTAAAATTAAACTATTTTTCTGATTTTATCGCAGTTTTAACAAAAATGGTTTAATCTTACAGTCATAAATATTCTAAAATGATAACTTTCCGTCGTCCAATTTTAATAAAACAAACCCTATATTCTGCTTTTAATTATACTCCGTCCACCAGTTAATATTGCCTGGTAATCTGTTCAATAGTTTCGGAGTAGTACATACGCTAACAGACAGACATCCTATTCCACAGACATTCTGTTCTATTACTAATTAACCACCCCGTTTCTTATTTTTTTGTAAAGGGCCGTTTTTTTGTGAAGACACAACACGTTCTCTTTTATTGTATAAATCTGCATGAACTATCACTATATAATACCAGAATAATGCCAATCTAACTTTATGTATGAAACTAGCTGAAACCAGCATGGCTATCTATAAAAATACATATCAATGTCACTAGCCATTAGAGTGGAGCTGGCTAAAACCAGAACGACAATACCGAAAATATAGTAAATTCTATCATGAGACTTATTCTCTATAACTGTAAACTTGTAACACGTCAGTGTTATTTTATGTTCCTAAAATAAGTGTGGAATAATATTAAGTGTGCCATTCTATCGTCTTAAATGCGACGCGGTGCGTTACGTGATTGTTACGCACTGTCAAAATAATGTTTGGCATAGAGAATTAGGTCCCAGGTGTGATTGCCAGTATGATATTATTGGACACATATTTTATACGCGACGATAGCAACTACCATCATCATTCATTTATTCATCAGTCAGAAGGCACTGACTGACTTAATATCACAGCAATGCTACTAAGTTAAGAATAGTTTGTGAATACGGTCCTTTTACTGCACAACAAGAACACGAGTAAACATATGCAATATTTAGTCATAATAACAAAACACTAAGTGTAGTTTAATTTTCGACTCTATTGACCGAGGTTTTGACTTATACGTTGCTGATATTAGTTGTAATTATTCCGCCAATTACATCACTTATCGCCTCATTAGTTGCAATACTCGTCGCTCCGCTAGTTGCATCGCTGCTCACTCCGCTAGTTGCAACACTCGTCGCTCCGCTAGTTGCAATACTCGTCACCCGCTAGATGCATCGCTCATTGCTGCGCTAGTTGCACCGCTCATTGCTCTCACCGCTCCCGCCTTCCAACCACACCACACCCTATACGTCCTGTTTAACTTACAAAACACACTTAACCTTTATACGTAACTTTGTAACTCGCTTTTTTTCTTAATCTACATGTTCTATCGTTTTAACATCACGATTTCTAAAAGCCATACAGTTCACACTCCCAAAACTTTGTACATGTTCACGTAATAGCTTTGACTTTGAAAGTACCCTCTCTATTAAACTTTCGTGTTTTAAGTCTATTATAATAAATTATTTTTCACGTACGGCCCTTAATGGCGTATAGGGTAATACACTTAATGCAGACTAAAGATTTTAAAACGGATTTTAATTTTAACTGCATTTTAAATAAATTTGTACTTTTTTTAGAATGTGCACGTTAATCCGTCTTTATTAAGTTGATTTATGAATGCGAGGCGATCGTTTAATTTAATTATAACAAAAGAATGACGAACCAAGTCGAATATTTCGAGTCATAGGTTTTATTTAGACTTACAAATAATTAATATTTCTTCATTATACTTATAATTAAAAGTTGTTTATAACCATGTTTTATAGTCGGTAAGTATTGAATTTTTCAAAGACATTTTTTCATAGTTCCACATACGTGTAACCTTTTAAAGTTCACAAATTCACTCTAAAGTATCTAAACTACCTAACATTAATATTGGGGTAAATAATATACTCCCTCGGTGGCGTAGTTTTATTGCGGACACGATACGTTAGCGCTCTGTGGTCCTGGGTTTGAATCCCGAGTCGAGGTGTGATATAGAGTTTTTCTGCTCAGTATCACCCTGGAGTCTTTATGCCCAATATGGCGATGGCCCCCTTTCACATCACGGGATGGTAAACACAGGCGAACAGTAGTCGCTCTGGTTGCGCCTCTGCCTACTCCGTCAAAAATAAAGGCGTGATATGTAAAAATATATATCTAAAAACAAAACTGTTTGTAGATATATATTTTTTTATCTTTGTATGACAAGCAAGCCGTAAAACTAAGCTGTTAGAAATCGTTTAGCTGTGATATCAAATAAGGTGATGTTCAAACCAATTTTAATGAAATTTAATGTAAAGTAAGCTTGAACAAAAAATTAGGACATAAGCTACTTTTTATATTTCTTAAAAACCACCTCCACGCGGACCAATCTACAGCAAAATTTTATAAAATATAGATCAAGTAATGTGCCAAAATCTACATAAATTTTCTAAATGAAAAATCGATATTTAGGCCTGTGACTTATCGCGCCGGTGACCCCTTTACACCTATTGTAGGTTCCTCAGTCACCCAGATTCCGCAGGGATGGCACTTAAGGAAACATCAAAATATCGCTATGGAAAATATCCCTATAACATGACAGATTCATTGGTGTATATGTAAATATGAGGACTTTCTTGCAGCAACATTGTAATTTGTATCATCCACCTGTTTCAATTTTGTTTTAATAATGAAAAAAACTTATTCCTTTTTAATATTAGTTGGTAGGTCCTTCGTATCAGTTAAGAAGTCAATATAAGTACTACATTGTTTAATTAGCCACCATGCAGTAGTTTCGCAAGCAACGGTGTATTTCTGTTTAGAGTTCAGTCACGCCAGTGTGATTACTGCGTTTTGAAACATACCTCAATATACCCATCAATCCATCTTATGTCTCAATATACCCATTGGCAATATGTTTACCTACTTAGGGAAAGATATACGATTTGTTTTCTATTAATTTTCAAGAAATATATTTGGTACCAAAAATTATTTATCTTCAACCACACGTAGGTTACCAAACTCGTAAGCAATCCGCCACTGTTAAAGTAAATTTGATACCTCGCATTTCTTTTCTAACTTAACAATAAGTCTTACACAAAACACTTATTCGCGTGAACCCTGCCCGCGGAAAGTTCCGTATATCGGTCATCTTTTGTTGTACACGCCTTTGTTGCTCCACTTGTATGGGTTACCGTTATTTTTTTGATATATTGTTCACAATGGCAAACACGTGTCATTTGGAGGTCATTTACTTTTTGACTTTTATTTCGACAATTTTATGTTTACTATTAGACTAAAGGGTTATGATTTCGATTCCGAAGACTTCAAGTATGATTTTTTCTTATCCAATAAAAACTATAGGTAGATTTATTAATAGCGTTTGTATACTACAACTTTCTGTTAGCACAAGAATTTACAAATCCTTAGCAATTGTTAAGTGGTTTCAGATATTATCGCGTTCCGAATTATCGTCACCAGCAACACTCCACTGCTCAACATTGAGTTTCAAAGCGTCCTAACTGAACTCAAAGTGGGCTGCATTAAGCAAATCATATACTAATTCAAAAATATAATAATACCAGTCCTGTATTAGATATTCTCCATTGGGTACGAACCTTCTGTACTACAATTATACCTTAGTCCACCACACTATTTAGTGCAGCACACATATCTTAAAAATGCTTTTATTTGTACACTTAGGTATGCTTATGTAGAAGTTTAATAATATTTTCACCATTAAAACCATGGATACTTGTCAAAGATCCATCCATAAATTTACGAAACAAAATAATTAAATGTCCGCCATATTTATTACATACATTGAATCAGAGACGCGTTCTCACAATCTTGTTCTTAGCGAGAGGGCTCAGGGAAAGTTGAAGTGGCTCTCAGCCGTGGAGACCTCTTCAAATTTATCCATGAAATTTGAACACCATACAGCGTTTCCTGATCGTAGTTTTATTTTTGGGTGTTGCGATCCTGCAGATTATAATTGATACTTGGTTATATGGAGTAGGAAAGGTGGTGAAAAATTTCAAAATTAGTTTTTTTGTTTGTCGGTATATATAGTTTGGAAGTTTGGTTTTAAAGTGGTAAATCCTTGTTACATGAGTGAATGAACCCGATAGATTAATATAACTGACCAATGTCTTACAATAAATTGACGTAAAATTTGGGCTTGCTGATGCACTTCGTTTGGTAAGAAAACATTTTCACAATACTTCCTCTTCTTCAATAGTTAAAGGAAATATAGTTTTTTTCTAATTTCGAATTGGACGGTAGTTCTTCTACGTTGTTTATGTCTCTGGTGCAACAATTGATATTCTGCACAATACTCGAATCTCAATAGAAACACTAAAATATTCTCACACCTCACAAAATAGATCTGAAAATAATTTAATTTAGTTAAAATCTTCAATAAACCCAAAAAGTAATTTCTAAATACCCTTGTATGTACGTTGAAAAACGATTGAAAAACAACAAGAGCCTATACAAAGCGTTAGAAAGTACCACACACTTGATCTTGTTGGATATTCTACGTCAGCATTTTAGTACAGGACAATGAACTTTGGAAAAATGTAAACAAATTGTCACAACGTTTATACCATTAAATATTGTTATTTTAAAATCTTACTGTCTTAATTTGTTGCTAATTATAAATTAAAATGCTTGTGATGTTTGTTAAGCTGTTTTGTCTGGAAAATTCTATAATGGTCCTTAGAAATGCGTAATGATCACTTTAAAAGTGGAATTATTAAACTCATTCAATTAAATCATTGTTAAATTAATGTGAGTCTTACTAAGACTATGCACATTTTCTTAAACATTAATGTAAAAATAAATAGTATATTTTATGTTACTATTTCTTTTATGATTCATGTATCACCGTGATCTTGAATTAAGTACTGTACCATGTTTAATATTGCAATCTACCTAATATTCGCTAGCTGTATTCACATCAAATAGATGACAATTATTGTGAAAGTAGTTTTAAGATTTATATTTTTATTATGTAACTTGTAAAATTGTGCATCAGTCTTATGAATAAAAAATAAAAAAATATATATGCTCGTAAATGCGATAGCTAGCCTCAGTAATATTTATGCACAGATCTGTATACATAGTTAACAAGATCTATTTGTATACGCTGTCTTTACGTTTAATCAATAAAAACAGATGCTTCAACTGAATGCAATATTTCAATAATTCTATACACGAACGACCCGCCGCAAGTCCTGCAAGCTTCAAATTTACAAAATTCTGCTTACCATTACTGTTTACTCGGTGAAAATTGCTCGCGGTAAATAACTTCTGCAATTCTTGCTAATCTAAACCCCATTTAAAACCTTTAATTAATTTGTTAAACTACTGTCAAAAACAATTCACAACCCGTTTACGCGTGGATTCGTGTTATGTTTAACGTGTACGTTTAAGTTACACACACGTTATCCGGAAAAGGGGTTCTGAAACAAAACATATTTAAATAACTCTGACTAAACACGAAACTATAACCTTGAATTCAAACAAACGGGTAACAATGAACGTTTTCGTAAGTTAAATGAAATGTTTGCTTTGTGATTTTATTAAAGGGCATATATTTTGAATAAACTGGGAATTATAATAATAGGTTTTGCTCATGGCTCCTGCGTAAAGCTTGTACACTGTCACACTGGTTTATAGGTATAACACAGGTTTTTAGCATAGGTATCAGTAGATCATTTACTTAATGCGAATTAATTAAAAAAAAGCATTGCGATGAACAACTCTGTAACATTTGTATACCAACAGACTTTTGTCACATTTAACATTTGTCTGCTTTAATACAAAGGCATTTATTTATTTATTTACTGTATAAAGAATATGGGACTCAGGTCATTCGGGAATTATCATTAAGTGGCCTGAATACCTTGCTTTTAGCAAATGTTCAGAATCAGAGCAAAAGTATCAGAGATTGCAAAAAAAATACATAAAATCTATAACATGACTAACAATCCGCTAGTGCCTTTCTTAAAATATTTTCTTTATCATATAGCCTATCTATGTTGCCTTCAAATACATTTGCTAATCGTTCTACAAAATACTACCAAATACATTTAGAAACATTCGAATCCAAGTTTCGTGTAATGTCATTACATAAACATAACATCACGCATTTTATCCCCGAAGGGGTATGCAGAGGCGCAACTAGGGCACCCACTTTTCGCCAAGTATGTTCCGTCCCATGATGTGATAGGGGGCGAGCCTATCGCCATATCGGGCACAAATTCCAGACTCCGGGCTGATACTGAGCAGAAAACCCAAATATCACTTTGCCCGACCCGGGATTCGAACCCAGGACCTCAGAGCGCTATTGTACCGGACGTGCAATACAACTACGCCACCGAGGCAGTCATCCAAATGTCATTACAGTTAGTCCAAATTAATTAATGTTATTTAGAATATCACTGAATCCTAAGGCAATCATTGCCTAAGGCATATATTGTATCAATTAGGCGATTAAAACTAATTACTAACCCGATATCTAATCATTAGGTAAATGTTTAATTAGCTATAGATTACGCTAGTCTGCACTGATTATGGAGGTATAAAATTTGTCACATGGTTTGAGTACTCGTAAGCGGCGATAGCCTAGTTGGGTGTGGAACGGACTGCCGAGACGAATGTCCGCAGGTTCAAATCCCAAGGGCACACACCTCTGACTTTTCTAAAAAATCATGTGTGTATTCTTTGTGAATTTATCGTTCGCTTTAACGGTGAAGGAAAACATCGTGAGGAAATAGAAATTTCGAAAGTGTGTGAAGTCTACCAATCCGCACTAGGCCAGCGTGGTGGACTAAGGTCTAATTCCTCCCAGTAGTAGAGGAGGCCCGTGCTCAGCAGTGGGCAAGTATATAATACAGGGCTGATATTATTATTGAGAACTTGCTAGCAATTAAGTTGCAATTGCGATTCTTTTAGTAACTGTTGATAAATTGATTTTGATTATAGGATATATTTTATATCCGCCGTCAGTGGCGAAGCGTCCATACAAGCCGATTCCTACCGGGTTACCTTTTGTAAATTAATTAAAAATAATAAAAGAAAAACATAACAATATAACTAGAATAATAGTATATTCAAACAAGTCATCTTATATTTATTAAATGAAATCAATACTTCAATGATATCTGTCCTTTATATCAATTCGTGAAATCGTAACTCGCGCGCAGTGCTCGCGCCTTATAGTGTTCAAAGTGAACCCGGCCGCGCGTAGCTTCCCTCGCGATATTGTTGTCTCTTTCACACGCAGCGCGGTGTCTTTGTCTAATCTTTTGGAAGTGACGTAAAAATATATGTGTGCGTGCGTGTCTGTGTACTTCAGGGTAACCCGAGAATTTACGGCTTCATGTTGAGCTATTAGCGCGAAATATGTTTAATAATTGAGAATGTATAATTGGTGTTTGTGCGTTATTAATTCTCGTTGGATTCTTATAAGTACCTATGTTCAAAATATATGATTATTTTGTAAGTTTAGAGACTAGACATAATTTTTATGTTAGAAGGAAATTATTAAGTATTATGATATTTTACTGATTTTAATTTATTGTGAACAGCATATTGTATTATGTTAAAGGTAAAAAAAAAATATTTCGTCGGGTTCCCTTTTGAAAATGTTCACCCTTCGCCACTGTCCGCCGTGATAGCGACCATTGTACACAAGGTATTAGAACTCGCCACAGAGCCCACGTAAGTGTGTCGCAAGACCAGCATATGTATATCTGGTTATAAAAGGCCGGCATAATTGTGTCTAGGGGTAATCATCTCTCGTCAGTGGACATTCTATTAGACCATACTCCACTTACCATCACCTGCAGTGTGGTCACTTTGCCCGAATAAAAAAAGAAAGAAAACGTGATTCTAAACATTGCATAACACACTCGCCTCTTGTGATGATTACGTCACGTCCAACATTTCCAGAATTTTCTATACTATTTGTAATCCACAAATGTATGAAAATTTAAAGTAAGAGGTCCAAGGCATCCTTTCACAATAAACTCGTGACGAAGGCGCGACCCCGACACTCGGCCATTTTGTCATCCTGTAATCCCTTTAAAATGGCGGCTAACACGTCACATTCAACCTACAAGTGTTAAAAGATTTCACTCCATTTCGTAAGTGGATTTCTGTAAGCTTTTAGTAAAAATGTTCTCAAATAGGAACCTAATTTAGTTAGATACTTTGATATATTGGGTATGGTTGTTTTGTGGATTAAGTCGTCTTATTTTTAGAAAAAAAGGCTTATTCTAAAAGTCTTAAAATAAACGTCAAAATATATAGTCAAAACAAAGATTTGTCAATTACGAAATCAATTTAAATGGATCGTGCAGAAATTATTCAACTACAACTGATACAAATTCAAGTATTGTTGTTGAAGTAATGAGAAATATTTGTATTCTACACATTTTAATCTTCTATTATATTCTACACATTTTAATCTAGCCCCTATATGGGTTTAACATTTTTTCGCTACCATCACTTGGAGGGAGAGTGGAATAGTTATATTGGTTTCAGTGGTCTTACAGCCCAATGTCGACACCCGGGAGTATAGCAATCTCTATAAACCTCACACCGGCATACCAACCAAAACCCGCTGAGGCCTTCTTGGACGCATACGGGACTGCCCCGGCTGTCTTGTTGCACTAAGATAGCTGCTTGGAACCTTTCCTGATAGTCTTAATATTACGGTAGAATACTTTGTTACATAAAACACTTTGGATGGTCTATAATAATTATTTTAATTTTGACCAACATGCGCATTAGTACATTCTATACAAGGTCGAGATATAACCTCAAAAATCATTCGACCAGAATCAGTACGTTTCACCAACATAACAAACACAATTTAGCGGCGTGAATTTCACAAGTGAAATTCGTCTTTATTACCACCAATCGGAGAGGGACTACTAATCATTGTCGAGAGGCGGCCTCGGCGACATATTACCTCATTTGTTACAACTAAATGAGACGTTTGATAAAGTTTTTTAATTAAATTCCGTCTAATTGGGTAAAGTATATATTTTCCCGGCGTGCATATACCTTGTATTATAGCAAATGGTAAAAGTAACAGAAATCGGGGTAAAGTATATATTTTCCCGGCGTGCATCATATACCTTGTATTTTGGCAAATTATAAAGGTAAACCTAATTAACACTGCAAAAGTCATTATCATATATAGACTGCCTCGGTGGCGTAGTTGTATTGCATGTCCGGTATAATAGCGCTCTGAGGTCCTGGGTTCGAATCCCGGGTCGGGCAAAGTGATATTTGGGTTT